>NW_024757340.1:0-52814 GCF_018991925.1 Homarus americanus | reverse complement strand
GCCCAATCAGGTCAGATTTTTATGCTATGGGAATTAGGAAAAAATCGAAATTCTTTAATATGATGTCAAAATTTTTATGCAAAATATATCATAAGAAATGTAACCACAACACATAGGACCAAAATATGTCAACTACTGTACATAGATGCCTTTACAGTTAGACATGCATAAATGGCTGTCGCATGTTGATATCCCAGCGACCCTGGTACCGCTCCTCCATTACACGGATATCTTGATGGAAGCATTCTCCTTGTTCCTCACTCACATCACCACAGTTCTCTGGAAAGTAGTCCAAGTGGGAGCTAAGGAAGTGCATCTTGATGGACATGCGTGCACCAAGAACTTTGAAGCTCAGAAGTAGGTCCTCAACAACTCGTTCATACTCTGGACTTCTGTAGTTGCCAAGAAAATTGGAGACAATAGACTTAAAGGCATGCCAGGCTTTCTTCTCATTTACATCCATGCTGCAATCAAACTTGTGATCTTTGAAAAGCTCTCTGATCTGAGGGCCATCAAAAATTCCTGCATTCAGCTGTGCCTCACTGACTTTTGGAAATTTTTCTTTCAGAAAATTGAAAGCCTGGCTTTTTTTGTCCAGTGCCTTTACAAAGTTTTTGAACAGACCGAGCTTGATGTGCAGTACGAATAGAATATCACTAATATAACCGTATTTTAACCGAAAACTATTAAAAAACGAGTAACATCTCTTGAACATCGGAAGGTTAGGTAAAGTCTTGTTTTCGTCATGTATTTTATCCTATTTCACGTTTCAGCTAAACTACTATTCCGGTGCAGTTTAGGTAAAATATACATGTGATGTAAAAATTTTTTAACTGAAAACGATTCGAAAAACACATACCCTCTAGCCGTGTTCAAGGAGAAGACAGCCAGTACATTAGGGGTGTACAGTATTAATTGTTTTTATAGCTCTTTTTTGCATTTTAATATTAAATACTGTACATTACGTTTCAACAAAACTACTAGTCAACGCTCACTTTATGCGGTTAATTCAACCCACGTCAGTGATAGTGATAATTATAGTGAGGATATGGACTTATATGGACTTTGAGGGGATTGACAAAGAGGCCCTGCATGCCTCTGTGGTGGATAGTGATACAGGTGAGGGCCAATAATCTGCCCTCTGCCTCGGAACTAACCCCCCATCCCCGTGTGCCCAGCCATCTTTTCTACTAGTGTTAAAAAGTGTTAAAAAACCTAATATTATTGATATTTCTCTTAATTGTGTGTGCATACCATCATAAAATTAAGATGTTATTTTGACTACAAGGTACATATTGTGTCGGAAAAAGTTGAGTTTGGGGGTCGGCCCAGTGTCTATTTCAATTAATCCCATATGTTCTCTTATTTTATTTACGCATTTCTCGTTTTACGCTGGTTCAATTGACCGCGTAAATGAAGACCCAACTGTACTGTATTGTCAATTTGTGATTTATCCTGTGGGTTTTTACATCCACTGAATCTTCATTTAAAATTTATAGTGATGTTTAATGTCTTGTTCACCTTGGCAGAGTTTTTCCCTGGCACATGCCACTGGCTATGGTGGCCAGCTTACAACCTTGTCGCACCATTACTCGGAACGTATCTTAACGAGGTCCCGCTGCATAAGAGTAATACTGTATTTCCAATTGGCCCCTCGTGAGCTGTTGTAACCCTTAAACAGATGAGATGGAGCATTAGTGGGGACCTTGTATTTGCTAGGAATTAATATCACTTTTGATATTATATTCAACTCAGAGGGGAACACAATTGTTTGTTAAATTTGCACTTAGTATTTTATCTTGCTAGAGCTTCATGCACACAATACTTGGTCTGTATGGCAACTTGCCCACCTTCTCTACTGCTATATGTATTGAGAACTACCGGTAATGCATGTGAATTTTCAGCTGTGGTATTGATTGGGTGGAGTACTGCGGTGAATGCACATAAGAATTGTGAGGAGAACTTACCAAAGCCATGGAGGCTCTGAGATGTAGGGAGAAGATCATGTCGGAACTGAAACTACATAAAATAGGATTGGATGTTTGTAGGTAAAACCAAATTTGATGTATGACAATGAACAAAAACACCAACCGATCCCCTTCACCACCCTCCCCACCACCAACCAACCCACCCCTCCCCACCACCAACCCACCCCCCCTCCCACCCACTCCTACCACCATCACCACCACCCTCCCCACCACCAACCCACCCCCTTCAACCACCATCACCACCACCCTCCCCACTATCAACCCACCCCTCCAACCACCCTCCCCACCACCAATCCACCCCCCTCCCACCCACTCCTACCACCATCACCACCACCCTCCCCACCAACCAACCCACCCTCCCCACCACCAACCTACCCTCCCACCCACTCCACTCACCATCACCACCACCTCCCCACCACTAATCCACCCTCCCACTCCACTTACCACCATCACCCTCCCCACCACTGTACTTGCGATTGGCCCTCGTGAGCTGTTGTAACTATCCTGGTGTCGACATCATTGTTGCATAGCATTTTATTTTGCCCAGTTTCGTCCACATTGAACACTTGCTGTGAAAGATAATTTTCTTCTTCAATCAGTTCTTTAAATTCATCTAAAAACTTTGCTGCCCCTTCCTTATCAGCACTAGCAGCTTCACCATGCCTAGCAACACTGAAAATGTCACTTCTTTTCTTAAATTTTTCGAACCAGCCTTTGCTGGCCCGAAAATCTTCAAATTCTGTGCCTGAAGAACCAGGTTGATCTGTCTTTAAATGTTCGTAAATCTCCCTGGCTCTTTCACAAATGAATTCAGTAGAAACTGAATCACCTTTCATCTGTTTTTCCCTAATCCAGATGATAAGTAACCTCTCAGTTTCTGCAATTAGGGATCTACTTTTAAACACTCTTGTAGATTTGTCTCTCGCTTTCACTTTTTTAAATATGTCTTTCTGTGCAAGAATTGTCGACACAGTTGATGTTGACATGCCGCATTTGTTCTTATGCCTTGTTCATGTTTTTTTTTTATTTACTGCTTGGTTTGGATTGAAATCGTTGTATTGGATGTACAATGCAGTTTGGTGCTGGGAAGGCAGCATGGTTACAAGCGTGTTGTAGAGAGAGCTGGTTGGTGAGGATGCTCAGAGAAGGACAGCTTGTGGGTCGCCATGCTCGCCAGCGGGAGAGACGACCGCCAGGCACTGGGGAATTGGTGGGGTCTGCTAGGCAGCGACAAACAGCGGTTGTAGTGGAGAATTCCACTACACCTGCTTTTTAAAGTTAAACTTGTTGTTACCTCCAGTGAAAACAGAGAGAGACTAACGCCTGTTTGCTGTGTTAAGAGGCGGGATGCTGCGCATTAAACTCGTCACTTTACCTTCAATAATGGTTCAAATTACTAAAAAATTTAGTATTAAACTTTTAAAATTATTGAATAGTATAAACTTGATATTTACTAAAATAGTAGGGAGGTGCATTATTTGGCTGCCAAATCTTTTCAGTGCTTGATGGTGGAGGTCACTGAGGGATGGCATTTCCAGGGTGGAGAGAGTATTGATGTAGCCTGAGTATTCTGAAGATCAATTTAACCTAAGCCAATCTACGTATTACAATGTGTTGGCGAATCTTTCTTTTTCAGATCATGGGACAACAGACCACGAGTGAAGCTTCTCACAATACACAACGGTGTTCCTTCAGGTCAATTTTAACGTTTTGTGTGATGGTGTGGGTGTGCGTAGCTTGCTATGGTGTCATTTAATCTTTGGTGAGAGTGTAGCTGGGTGTGGCTTGTTGTGGGGTCATATAACGTTTTGCGAGAGGGTGCATGTGGGAGGGAATGTCTAATCAGCTTTAATAAACCTTGTGTATAGTGCATGAAGCAGTGTAGTACAGTACAGTACAGTATAGTGTAAACTAATGTGGAGGTAATGATTTAGGTAAACAGTTGGGGACAGTTTAAGTACATGTGATCTATTTGCAAGTTTAATTTTCATTGTACGTAAATTACAACTTTAAACACGTTGCAGGTAACAGCTGATGTACGTGAAGGCCAATGGAGAAGTGACAGAACCTTGAGCAAGATTTAACAGCAGCATGTTACTTCAGCCTCATCAGTTAAGTTACTTGTACAGTATATCTTAGCTAGTATCTTTATCCAATAAACCACTCGACAATGCTCCTACACTGGGCAGTGGAGGGTGTGTGTGGGGCCGCCTAACACTGATTCCAAAAATGCCATTCATTTTGCCCAATCAGGTCAGATTTTTATGCTATGGGAATTGGGAAAAAATCGAAATTCTTAAATATGATGTCAAAATTTTTATGCAAAATATATCATAAGAAATGTAACCACAACACATAGGACCAAAATATGTCAACTACATAGATGCCTTTACAGTTAGACATGCATAAATGGCTGTCGCAGAGAATTTCTTTGGTGGTTGGTGTCTGGGGCGTCCCGTTTCAGACACCAATAGTAGTCGGCGAGCATGTTAATATCCAAGCGACCCTGGTACTGCTCCTCCATTACACGGATATCTTGATGGAAGCGTTCTCCTTGTTCCTCACTCACATCACCACAGTTCTCTGGAAAGTGGTCCAAGTGGGAGCTGAGGAAGTGCATCTTGATGGACATGCGTGCACCAAGAACTTTGTAGCTCAGAAGTAGGTCCTCAACAACTCGTTCATACTCTGGACTTCTGTAGTTGCCAAGAAAATTGGAGACAATAGACTTAAAGGCATGCCAGGCTTTCTTCTCATTTACATCCATGCTGCAATCAAACTTGGGATCTTTGAAAAGCTCTCTGATCTGAGGGCCATCAAAAATTCCTGCATTCAGCTTTGCCTCACTGACTTTTGGAAATTTTTCTTTCAGAAAATTGAAAGCCTGGCTTTTTTTGTCCAGTGCCTTTACAAAGTTTTTGAACAGACCGAGCTAGATGTGCAGTACGTAATAGAACACTACTATAAATCAGATTTTAACCGAAAACTATTAAAAAACGAGTAACATCTCTTGAACATCGGAAGGTTAGGTAAAGTCTTGTTTTCGTCATGTATTTTATCCTATTTCACGTTTCAGCTAAACTACTATTCCGGTGCAGTTTAGGTAAAATATACATGTGATGTAAAAATTTTTTAACTGAAAACGATTCGAAAAACACATACCCTCTAGCCGTGTTCAAGGAGAAGACAGCCAGTACATTAGGGGTGTACAGTATTAATTGTTTTTATAGCTCTTTTTTGCATTTTAATATTAAATACTGTACATTACGTTTCAACAAAACTACTAGTCAACCCTCACTTTATGCGGTTAATTCAACCCACGTCAGTGATAGTGATAATTATAGTGAGGATATAGACTTATATGGACTTTGAGGGGATTGACAAAGAGGCCCTGCATGCCTCTGTGGTGGATAGTGATACAGGTGAGGGCCAATAATCTGCCCTCTGCCTCGGAACTAACCCCCCATCCCCGTGTGCCCAGCCATCTTTTCTACTAGTGTTAAAAAGTGTTAAAAAACCTAATATTATTGATATTTCTCTTAATTATTAATTGTTTGTGCATACCATCATAAAATTAAGATGTTATTTTGACTACAAGGTACATATTGTGTCGGAAAAAGTTGAGTTTGGGGGTCGGCCCAGTGTCTATTTCAATTAATCCCATATGTTCTCTTATTTTATTTACGCATTTCTCGTTTTACGCTGGTTCAATTGACCGCGTAAATGAAGACCCAACTGTACTGTATTGTCAATTTGTGATTTATCCTGTGAGTTTTTACATCCACTGAATCTTCATTTAAAATTTATAGTGATGTTTAATGTCTTGTTCACCTTGGCAGAGTTTTTCCCTGGCACATGCCACTGGCTATGGTGGCCAGCTTACAAGCCTTGTCGCACCATTACTCGGAACGTATCTTAACGAGGTCCCGCTGCATAAGAGTAATACTGTATTTCCAATTGGCCCCTCGTGAGCTGTTGTAACCCTTAAACAGATGAGATGGAGCATTAGTGGGGACCTTGTATTTGCTAGGAATTAATATCACTTTTGATATTATATTCAACTCAGAGGGGAACACAATTGTTTGTTAAATTTGCACTTAGTATTTTATCTTGCTAGAGCTTCATGCACACAATACTTGGTCTGTATGGCAACTTGCCCACCTTCTCTACTGCTATATGTATTGAGAACTACCGGTAATGCATGTGAATTTTCAGCTGTGGTATTGATTGGGTGGAGTACTGCGGTGAATGCACATAAGAATTGTGAGGAGAACTTACCAAAGCCATGGAGGCTCTGAGATGTAGGGAGAAGATCATGTCGGAACTGAAACTACATAAAATAGGATTGGATGTTTGTAGGTAAAACCAAATTTGATGTATGACAATGAACAAAAACACCAACCGATCCCCTTCACCACCCTCCCCACCACCAACCAACCCACCCCTCCCCACCACCAACTCCACTCCCCCTCCCACTCCACTCCTACCACCATCACCACCACCTCCCCACCACCAACCCACTTCTTCAACCACCATCACCACCACCTCCCCACTATCAACCCACCCTCCAACCACCTCCCACCACACACCAATCCACCCCCCTCCCAATTCAATCTACCACCATCACTCCTCCCCACCACTGCATTTCATGATTGGCCCTCGCAAGTGTGAGCTGGGTTAAACTGTGTCGATATCATTGTTGCACATAGTATTTTATCTTGCCCAGTTTCGTCCACATTGAACACTTGCTGTGGAAGATAATTTTCTTCTTCAATCAGTTCTTTAAATTCATCTAAAAACTTTGCTGCCCCTTCCTTATCAGCACTAGCAGCTTCACCATGCCTAACAACACTGAAAATGTCACTTCTTTTCTTAAATTTTTCGAACCAGCCTTTGCTGGCCCGAAAATCTTCAAAGTCTGTGCCTGAAGAACCAGGTTGATCTGTTTTTAAATGTTCGTAAATCTCCCTGGCTCTTTCACAAATGAATTCAGTAGAAACTGAATCACCTTTCATCTGTTTTTCCCTAATCCAGATGATAAGTAACCTCTCAGTTTCTGCAATTAGGGATCTACTTTTAAACACTCTTGTAGATTTGTCTCTCACTTTCACTTCTTTAAATATGTTGATGTCGACATGCCGCATTTGTTCTTATGCCTTGTTCATGTTTTTTTATGATTTAGTGCTTGGTTTGGATTGAAATCGTTGTATTGGATGTACAATGCAGCTTGGTGCTGCAGCATGGTTACAAGCGTGATGTAGAGAGAGCTGGTTGGTGAGGATGCTCAGAGAAGGACAGCTTGTGGGTCGCCATGCTCGCCAGCGGGAGAGAGGACCGCCAGGCACGGGAATTGTAATCTGCTAGGGCAGCTATTAAACAGCGGTTGTAGTGAGAATTCACTACACCTGCTTTTTAAAGTTAAACTTGTTGTTACCTCCAGTGAAAACAGAGAGAGACTAACGCCTGTTTGCTGTGTTAAGAGGCGGGATGCTGCGCATTAAACTCGTCACTTTACCTTCAATAATGGTTCAAATTACTAAAAAATTTAGTAGTAAACTTTTAAAATTATTGAATAGTATAAACTTGATATTTACTAAAATAGTAGGGAGGTGCATTATTTGGCTGCCAAATCTTTTCAGTGCTTGATGGTGGAGGTCACTGAGGGATGGCATTTCCAGGGTGGAGAGAGTATTGATGTAGCCTGAGTATTCTGAAGATAAATTTAACCTAAGCCAATCTACGTATTACAATGTGTTGGCGAATCTTTCTTTTTCAGATCATGGGACAACAGACCACGAGTGAAGCTTCTCACAATACACAACGGTGTTCCTTCAGGTCAATTTTAACGTTTTGTGTGATGGTGTGGGTGTGCGTAGCTTGCTATGGTGTCATTTAATCTTTGGTGAGAGTGTAGCTGGGTGTGGCTTGTTGTGGAGTCATATAACGTTTTGCGAGAGGGTGCATGTGGGAGGGAATGTCTAGTCAGCTTTAATAAACCTTGTGTATAGTGCATGAAGCAGTGTAGTACAGTACAGTACAGTATAGTGTAAACTAATGTGGAGGTAATGATTTAGGTAAACAGTTGGGGACAGTTTAAGTACATGTGATCTATTTGCAAGTTTAATTTTCATTGTACGTAAATTACAACTTTAAACACGTTGCAGGTAACAGCTGATGTACGTGAAGGCCAATGGAGAAGTGACAGAACCTTGAGCAAGATTTAACAGCAGCATGTTACTTCAGCCTCATCAGTTAAGTTACTTGTACAGTATATCTTAGCTAGTATCTTTATCCAATAAACCACTCGACAATGCTCCTACACTGGGCAGTGGAGGGTGTGTGTGGGGCCGCCTAACACTGATTCCAAAAATGCCATTCATTTTGCCCAATCAGGTCAGATTTTTATGCTATGGGAATTGGGAAAAAATCGAAATTCTTAAATATGATGTCAAAATTTTTATGCAAAATATATCATAAGAAATGTAACCACAACACATAGGACCAAAATATGTCAACTACATAGATGCCTTTACAGTTAGACATGCATAAATGGCTGTCGCAGAGAATTTCTTTGGTGGTTGGTGTCTGGGGCGTCCCGTTTCAGACACCAACAGTAGTCGGCGAGCATGTTGATATCCAAGCGACCCTGGTACCGCTCCTCCATTACACGGATATCTTGATGGAAGCGTTCTCCTTGTTCCTCACTCACATCACCACAGTTCTCTGGAAAGTAGTCCAAGTGGGAGCTGAGGAAGTGCATCTTGATGGACATGCGTGCACCAAGAACTTTGTAGCTCAGAAGTAGGTCCTCAACAACTCGTTCATACTCTGGACTTCTGTAGTTGCCAAGAAAATTGGAGACAATAGACTTAAAGGCATGCCAGGCTTTCTTCTCATTTACATCCATGCGGCAATCAAACTTGGGATCTTTGAAAAGCTCTCTGATCTGAGGGCCATCAAAAATTCCTGCATTCAGCTTTGCCTCACTGACTTTTGGAAATTTTTCTTTCAGAAAATTGAAAGCCTGGCTTTTTTTGTCCAGTGCCTTTACAAAGTTTTTGAACAGACCGAGCTTGATGTGCAGTGGCGGAAGAAGAATGTTCTGCGGATTCACCAGAGCATGGGCAACAACATTGTGAGAACCTGGAGTAAGTCCACTTCTTGCAGGCCAGTCACGTTGCATGTAGTGCTGCTTGTCTGCTCGACTATCCCACAGACAGAGGAAACATGCCATGTACAACCAGATGAAAAAGGAAATTTAATTGTGAGAAAATATATGTAAAAAAACACGGACATATACTCTTTTCCTTTGCGTCACGGCGGACATTTAAATGGCCGGCGAGCACGTGGGTGTATTTAAATGCATCGTAAGGGCATTAAAACTGACCGAAATCTTTTCTGTGAGGCTTGCCAATGTCTCGGATGATTTTTTAATGAACGAATATGAGGACCCCATTTTGAGCGAAAAATGCCAATATTTTACCTGAATCTCCGCTTAAAATGCTATAGCACAAAATTCTGACCTGATTGAGCAAAATGGATAACATTTTTGAGATCAGCATGCAAAATACACCCAGAAAAGCTTAATAATACACAAACCTCAAAAACTATGCAGGGCAGTGTTATCCTTGCATACAAGAAATATATAAAAATTCTCTTTAAATAACCCGAATAACGCCTAGAGCCTGTGTAATTTATTATAAACAACTTTCTTGAGAGCTGAAGTTTTTATTTTGTTCATAAATAAGAAACAGAATATCATAGGAATAAACACATTTTCATATTTTTTCTCCGTGGAGACGTCGGTGGCGCCACAGATGTCGCCATAGGCTATGAATTATCCATAAGGCAGCCGCCAGGCCTCCCTGATGCACGTGTTTACTTCACACGCTGCGCCCCTACCCACTCTCCTCTCACACCACCTCTGTCTTCCTCCCTTAGGAACAGTAGAAGTTTTTGTCGTGATTTTAAATAATTAATTTAAGCAATAGAAAAGGACCAATTTTGACGTTTAATTTTAGGCTTCCAGTAAAGGCAAACTGATCCTAACACAGTAAGTATTAGCCACCTGGAATTAGTTGTCACCTCCACACCACAGGAATATAAGTATTGTATGAAGAAACAGAGAAGAAATAATATAATGTATAAAGAAAAAAAGCGAACAGTATGGTATC
Source organism: Homarus americanus (assembly GCF_018991925.1). Classification (NCBI taxonomy): domain Eukaryota; kingdom Metazoa; phylum Arthropoda; class Malacostraca; order Decapoda; family Nephropidae; genus Homarus; species Homarus americanus. The sequence goes on along the minus strand of NW_024757340.1, from coordinate 42,652 downwards.
GATGATAGAGCTGTAGTGTGCCGCTTGCCCCTCATCGTGCTAGACCCCACTAGTCGGCTGAAAACTGTCACCCAGCTGAACATTGCAGATTTTCTCCGTTTACTCCCGTTTCCTCCTGTTTTAAAACTATAGCCTTGGTGGAGATGGGGGCATGGCACTCATCGGACATGTAGCGAGAATGGTCAGTTATAATTGATAGAGCTACACATTGTAAATAGAATCATTAACCCATCAATCAAACACTCACTTTAAAATCTCATGAAGTATACAGCTGCAGTCCTGCTGACAATGTACTTTGAGAAATAACAGCATAGTCAATCACATACTACCATTAGTGTAATGACTCATACCTTACTACCTAGCAGTTGTTTATACATGTACAATAAACTCTTAAGAATATACAAAGACAAAACTGTACAGTACTATTAATTCAAAATTTCTCTCTGAAGTGAACAAACGTCACACCTCCTGGTCGTCCTCACTATAAGGTTTCGCTTTAAACAGTCTCAGCGAAGTGTCTTCCTGAGGCAATTTAATTTTGTAAGTATACTGTACGGACCTCGGTATAAAGATTTCGTTCAAAAAATAAAAATGTGTAAGGAATGTTACCTAGAATAATCAGCTTTATCTGGGATGCTAAACCTTGTAAATAAGAAATATAATTTATCTTCCAACAGGTCAGTAGCATCACCAAGAAAAAAAATGCATTATGCGGTTTTTCAGAATCGAAAATTTTTCCCAAATATTCATCTTCAGAAACAATAATTGATTGTAGTTTTCCAGAATAAACATTTATAATGTTTAATAGTTTGTACTTATCATCGCCTAACCTTACAAATTATGTCGGTCATTCCCAGGATGAGTGAAAAAACTACGTTGCCACCCTAGAAAGAAAATATCCCTGAGATGTCGTTACTTGTAAAAAGTAGCCAGTGGATGTCATTTTCGGAAAGAGAACAGCCCGGGGTATTATCCACAAAAAACAAGTCTCCATGGATTGTTGTCCCCAAGAAAAAGTTTTCATGAATGTCGTCTTGAGGTAGAGTCTGTAATAGTTGTAGCCAGGGAAAAAGATTCAAGTAAAAATTTACAAGTGTGTCGTCACAAAAAAAGTGTTGGTAACAGAGCAACACGAAGGAGTCTTCACACTGCTACAGTGTTTCGACATGACTTTCGCATTAACATGTCGCGGAAGTTTAATGTGTCGCAGGGTAGGGCGGGCAGCCTGGTGCTGTAGTGGTTGTTACGAGCTTTTGTTATTTACCAGGAACCGGGTGGTAACAGACCCCACAGACTCAAACAGATTTACTTAAATTCATGATCATGTTTAGCATAATGCTCCTTCAATATTAAGCGCTACTCAAGCATTCTGTATTACTATAGGAGAGAAGAAGTAAAGACTATGTTGGAATGTACAGTGCAGCTTTTGCAACACACCGTGACCTAATGCATTTTAGGCGTATACCTTTTGTCCTAAAAACCGCTTGTACCACCTTCATTAGACTGATGCGAAAGGTGATCTATGGCTTGTAGTACACTGAAAGTTACTTTGACAATGTAGTAATCCATAACTCTACTTGGAATGAACACTTGAAGTACCTTAGGGAGTTATGTGAAAGGTTACTAAAACACGGATTAACTGCTGGTCCCGGGAAATGTTTTTTTGCTCAACCAAAGATTAATTACTTAGGATTTCTCGCTTGGTGAAAATGAATCATCATTGCTAAAAGACAAAAGTAAATGCCATTGTGAACATGACTTTACCAAATAACAAAAATCTAATAAAAAAAAATCAGTTTAGATCGTTCCTTGAGGTTTTCAAAAGATACGACAAGGCACATGGACGACACCGAACGTCTTTACCTATTACTGTCTCATGGTTTTACTTTGAGACGACAGTTACTTAAGTGAAGACTAAAATAAACCTGGATACTCAACGTCCACTAAACCTCTTGTAGGATAAGAGCATACAACATTCCCCTTATTATTTTCATCAAAGGTCAGTGGAGAGAACCTACTATACTATAAAGTCGGGACCCCTTAATAAGCTACAACATAGACAGGTTTTGACCAATTATATAATATTAACCTAAACGTGAAGCTTAAACGAAAATGAAGGAAGGAAGAAATGGGAATAGCTGAACGTGCCAGAGATACTACTGTGAACCATGGCATCAGTAAACTCACTACCCACTGAGAGCACTTTCACCACCACAACACGGCCATAGAGGAGAGCTGAGTGGAATCTGGTGCGTGGGTTTCGTCAAAACAAACACTGCCGCAGCGCAATGTGTACACAAAACTAGGCAAGCAGTGACAGGTAGCCCGGGAGACGACCCTTTTATTACACCCAGCATGTCCAGTAACTACCTCCTGCTGAGTCCTGTTATTTCTTCTCCTTGTGTCGTGCCGGTGGCGTCTCTTGTCGGCAGTGGCACTCCTCATGTTAGTGGTCAACAGAGAGTCTCCTTTAATAGCTAGGTTTGTGGCGTGTTTAAGTCGTTGTTCTGTCTGGTAAGGAGTCTGTAGTTGTAGTTGTGGTCCCCGAGAGGGTTTGGCAGCTGTCTCTAACATAACATATTTGTTATACGTTCTGTGCCTCAAAGATGACCCCATTGTGAGTATCTAGTGGTCCCTAGTGTAAATACCGAGTGGTTACTAGTGTCTCTATACCTACTAGTGACTTTACCTAACAGTCCCCAATGTCTACTTAATACCCCTATTGTGTCTACCTTGTACCCCGTAATGAGTTCTGTAAACGATCCTACTGTAAGTGTTTTAAGCCAGCAGTAACCATTAGGCCAGGATAATGGTCACCAGGATGTCACCATGTCTTACAACATTACTTACAGAGAAGTCTTCGCCTGCGTGATGGTCGACAGTATCTCTCGGTGAGTTTTTCATAACTAATAATTGTCAAGTAAATATTGTTTCTGGTCCTTTATTGCAGTTACCAGCGCTTCTTGTTAGTATTCCTTGTGTGTCTTTTAGTGTTCCTTGAATGTCTTGTTAGGTTCCTTGTGTTTTGAACTAGGTGTGTTGTTAGTGTAGCTAATTCAACACACTGGTTATTGAATGACACTACCACCATCATCAGCTGTGGTTAATGTAGTTCATCAGTGCGGTGAAGAAAGTACTTGGTCAGACTCCCCCCCCCCATGTACATCAGTATACAACACCTCATACAACGAAATTATACAATACGAGTGTTTACACCTTTGTATAAACTGTGGTAAAATTTCAGCTACAAAATTATACATTATGGTTATGGAAATATGCAATTATATAATACTTAATGGTTTCACCTATAATGCCTTATTTTACCAATTGCAAATACAACTATTCGGTTGTTATCCACTATACTAAACGAAAATTAAGAGACAAATAAAAAAAGGGAAGTTTTAGCTCATATTTCAAAGCTGAGGCGTCGCCATAGAAATATTTATGCCACGGTGAAAGGCGAGTCAAGAACTCCCCCTCTCACTTTTTGTTATTTATAAACAATCTCTCTGTAAAGAGTCCACGAGGAGACTCTTGCTAAGTGGAGTCCCCATTTAAGTCAGCTATTCAGTCCCTGTGAGCAATATGTCTTTGAAAGCAATATAAGGATAATGCTTTAAAAACCAGTCTCTCTCTCTCTCTCTCTCTCTTTCCTCCTCCCGCTTCTTCTCCTTCTTTGCCTCTTGAATCTTCTTCACACATCCTCTTCTCTCGTTTGCTTTTGTACGGTGTTAGTCAAGGTTATGTTTGTGGTCGCGTGCGTGTGTGTGTGTGTGCGCACAGGGTGATGTAATGCGTCTAGTGTGGCAGCGTTATGTTAGTATTAAGTGAAGGCACTGCTTGCTTCCTTTTGCTTTCAACTAACGCCGCTGGCTAGCCCTCGTGGCAAACAGGGAAGCAACTTGCATAAGTACTCCCCTGCCAGTACACAGCCTCTTCACCATCATGACTCCTGTTGTGCTTCCTTGTGGCAGCACACGGTAACTGGGTGCCTCGTGGGCCCAGGCTAGTCCAGCAGGGGATCTCAGAGCAGCAGTGGGCCCCAGAGGGACGGTGCATAGGCCCACCGGCATGTGGACACGTCCTGGAGCCTACCAACCACTGCCCAGCTGCCTTGAAGATTAACCTTGGTAGGTACAAGACTACGGGAGTAAACCCCGAACGAAAAATCTGTGGTGGAGCCCCACATCAGGCAAACACGCTTACGGAGCTCCAGTAAGACCCTAACGACGGTGTAAGAGGAAGAGGTGACAAATGTGGGAACCCGACGACTACACAGGCGGATGAATGTAGAACATGGTGGACAGGCTATGTATATAGAGGAAAATTTATTGGGATTAAACAACTACTGGGAAGATGAAAGGCCAGAGGAGTGAAAGAGCAACGTAGGGAGACAGTAAAAGAATTAAGAAAGGTAGGGAGAGAAGGAGTCTGGGATTGTAAATAGTGGCGGGGAGAGAGAAGGAATGTTGTCAACTCGAGGAAAAGGTGGAGAACACACACACACACACACATATACATACTTTCACCTGAATTGCATCACTGAAAAATATATGAATACAAAAACAACAAACACACAGTTATAACCCGGCACTTATGCTTACAATTACAAATAAACACACACACACAGTGACATACTCTTACATACACATATAGATTTGAAGATAGTTAGTCCCATGGGTCTGACGGCCTCTTAAAAGCGGTACAGATAAAGCACACTGTATACTAAGCATCTGTACACAAGGATAATTTTACGAACTGTACTGCAGCTAACTGGTTTTACTTCCCATCTTTAAAATTAAGTACCCATTCACAAGTGGGTGAGCTAAGGGTGCCCCAAGCATATACCCTTAGAACACATAGACATATATCCATACAGAATCATACAGCCACAAATACAAACAAATATGATGGTAAAAATGTATGCTTATAGGTATATCCATGCACACGCCCCACCCCCACCTTCCCACACAGTGTACCAACAGAAAAGAGTAATGGAAGTATAACACTGGGGCAGTACAATAATGTGCCTGGGTAGGAAGACCACACAGCGCTCCTGGCTGGTGAGGGAGGAATTCCATAAGAGAGGCCAGTGTGCCCAGAGAGGCTCCGGGGACTGGCAGACGTCTGGGTGAACAAACATCATTACGGGAGTTTCCTTTCTTCCTTTTCAATTCTTTCCAGCGGCCGGAAGAAGCTGGAAGCGGTGGGATGAATAAGATATATTATGCTAATATTTGACCTCCTCGCGTGGCTTGATGACATTTCTTCCCTCCTAAAAACTTGAAATTTAAGAAGGCATCACAAGTCATTTTCAGAGACCGTAATTTAGACTTGTTCTTAGCATCTAATTTTACTTGATATTAAAGAGAGTTTTTAGTCTCCAGTTTCTAATTTCAGAAAAAACAGATTTCCAAATCTCTCTTATTACTGCGTAGATAAATAAAACAAATAATAATGCCACATGCAGTCCGGAGGGCGAAATAAGCACATCGGTCTAGTGACTAAAGAATTTGTTGAAGAGAAAGATTCCTCTAATGAGACGAGCGAGATATTTACTCAGAGGAGGAAGACAAGAGAAGACAAAAAGAATGAAGACAAACATACTCTTGAAGTAAATCTTAAAAACTTAAAATTAAAGGAGGTATCTGAGAATAAATGTCAAACACAAAAAACACATAACTCAGACGGGACATAATGGTTAATGATCAAATTAACTGGGGTCAGGGTCGACTTAATTTTGTATGCAATCAGTTAAAATGGGTAATGAAATAACTTGTGATACCATGTAACTTTAGTTGCATTACATCAACTGGATTAGTTAGAACAAATATGACTGTGATATTAATGTTATCGTTATTTCAAGTATCGTAAATTATTGAGCCTAATTTTTATTTATCACCGTATAACAAAATACACAATGCTGTAGCCTTAATTGAAATACGAGCATTTGTTTTCTTGTCTTCCCGGCGAACTCGGAGGGTGGAAAGAAGAATACATTGGTGAAAGGTTTAAAATGCCTTAAGCAGCCTCCTGTATGTGACCCATGTCTCGCTGCCATACAGCAGGGTGGGGAGGACCACTGATCTACATACCAACAGCTTTGAAGATAATTTCGGCTCCCTACAGCTGAAGGCACTTGTACGGAGTCTGCAAAAGGCAAGCGAGGCACATATGATCCCATGTTAAATCTCTTCATTGATGCATGTTAATATTAACATAATGTTGCCACACTAGCCGCATTACACTATCCTGTGTGTACATATACATCACCGACACTCACATACAGTAGACATACACAGACACACATAGACACTCCCACATTCACACATTTATCTCTATTTATTCGCATATATCACGTACCCCAGGGAGAGAGGGGCCGCTACATGATGATCTATGCTTCTCGGGGGAGTTTGCAAGCCTCCTAGTTAGTCCAGAGACCTGGTGGCAGAGCCTTCGTAATGCACGTTCATCTTTTTACGTGTTTTCATATTCTGTAGATCTATTCTGATACGCGACTCCTGTTGTGGATATTGTTATTGAGATTCCTCGCATTGCTTTATAGCTATACAGCCTGAGCCATAACTATACATTATTGTATAGCATGACACTAAACATTTACCCTTAATAACTCACATCATTGCACCATAGCTGGATCATCGTCATACTGATTCCGAGTGACAGCAAAGTAATAGTAGTAGTAGTAGTGGTGTGTGTGTGTGTGTGTGTGCGTGTGTGTGTGTTTCGTTTTATGTCTGAGTGTTTACGTGTAATTTTATATATGTGTTTGAGTGTGAGTTCTTGCATATAAATTTGAGTGTCTGTGTATCTGTGTATGTCTGTGTGGGTGTCAATTAGTGTCTCTCTCTCTCTCTCTCTCTCTCTCTCTCTCTCTCTCTCTCTCTCTCTCTCTCTCTATATATATATATATATATATATATATATATATATATATATATATATATATATATATATATATATATATATATATATATATATATATATATGGGATTCAGTATGTATTTTCCCATGATATTTGTGGGGGTATATGTTTCCTTACCCTTCCTCGAGTATGACACATGTGTATCAGAAAGTAAAAATAAATGTAAATGAAAGACAAGTAACTTTAAAGTAATAATTCATTATTACTAACACTCTTGTTGCTGTCACTCAATATACGGTATAAACGGTCCAATAAACTCATGTCCTGCCTTAATCTTAGTTTACGAGTAACCTTATAAAAGTTTTTCACGCATAATTATTTAAGTGGGACATTAAAAGTACAATAGAACATCATCTCAAATTAATAAGTGTCCGAAAACAAAAGTAAGCAAGTAGAATTAATGCCCAGATGTAATAGGCCCCTGTCTCATCAACAGAACGTATTATATAAATGGGTCAATACATCTGATATTATATTCAGATTCACCACCCTGTAACTTTCCACTGTCTATGAGTAAGACATGAGATTGACACGTGAGCGGGCAACTTACCCAAGAGGGCGAGACCCATAGCTCAGCATTTCTGTAAGCACGCACTGCGATGCCCCTAAGCTTCAGTAGCTCACCCCAACTCATATCGTAAGGACGTGACCTAACGTTTATCATACATAAACGCCGTCCCTTTCTCATTCACTCCTAGACAGTGAGACTTACGGTTGATATACACTCAGGAATTATATATACAACCTTTTATAATAAAACAAAGGAACTACCGTTTGGGTTTCGTTACTTAAAACCCAAATATAAATATGTGTGAACGGACTGGTTAATTGGACAAGCAGCCGATTCATATAGGTGGCAGCGGTGTGTACGGATTCTTCAAACTGGTAGTCGTATCATCCGTCTGTGTCTTGTGAAAAACAAGAAACCACACAGCAGTGACGCGTTACATAATCCGAGTGTTTAAAACTATATCCCGTATTGAGACGATATGTAGTGAGCGCTCCTTATCTCTGTCACATACAAATACGTGCAGAATTCGTAATATACAAATATTACAGCCTGTTGGTACATATCCAGATTGAGCCGGTTGAGATAGACTCCACTCAGCATTCCCTAGACATTACAGTGTTGCAGTGTTGAACAACAGTTTCGTAACCTGGAATTCAATTGGTATTTCACTAGCAGCTGAGCAGTATTGTTGTGTCGTCAGCGCGAATTACGAATTCCGGTGTCATCATACAGATCTCCATATATACGTGGACTGTGAAGAATTGGCACACGGCAGTTTTCGCCAGCGAACCAGCAACCACCAGTGTGATAACCAATCATAGTTTTCTGATCGCCGGAGGAGGAACTCACCTAAATCAAGTGGACTCGTCTCTCACCAAAGCAGAAGCGTCATCTCGTTGCCAAGGAAACCAGCAGCAGCGCACGCATCCTAGGAAGAGGCCCCGCCCACCACTCCACTCAGAACTTTTGAAGGATCACATTTTCTATACAGACGTACTCTGTATATATAGGTATTTAAATTACATAGTTCTACACACATGAACACGTTCGAGAGATGTCTTCACACCGATAGGTTCGTCGGATAGGATTATTTCAATGATAAAGTGTCGAATGTAAGATTAATGTAGTTTGTAAGTGTCTGTCTACTTATTGATAGTTTAATAATAAACTACAAAACATATTCATTTGTCTTGTAAATGAGAGGCAAGTGATCTACTTACTGTTAAGTATTCATTGACCCAAGGGGGCTAATAAATAATTTCTAAGTTTCCCATGTCTAATGTAGATGAAATCGAACGCCTAGCGCAACTGTTTGCTGATAACCAACTCATCGATGATCAAGCCCAGACTGACATAGATTTTGAGTATGGAACACAGTTAAATGAGTCGGTAGGAAGTAGTGAGAAAGTTATAGACGAATCATTTGACGACTTAAACCGTCGTACCCTACGGTCTGGTAATCACTATAGTACCTCACCTAAGTATACTAAAGCAGTTACCCCTGTTACAGGTGATAGTGTGTCTGTTGCTAAATCGGTAACAACATTATTAACCCAGCCTTCTGTTAAGAGTAAGAATACTAACTTGCTTAATAACACTAAAATGGCATTCTCTGAACCTCACACCAGTACTACTACCACACCTAAAGCTGATAATGTTATTAATATCATACAGCGCGGCGATTATGTTCGAAATTTCACGGGACAAGACGATTATAGGGTCGCACATTTTATTCATGCATGTGAAGATAGCATGCGCAATAGTCACATAACGACTGACGAAGAAAAGAAAGCATATGTACGTTCCCATATAACGCAGGGTTCCTATGCAGGCAGTCGTTTAAATGCGTTTGGTTTACAAAGCCCTGACTATGAAAAGTTCAAGCGAACGCTAATTGGGATTTTTGGGGGTAGGTCACAGCCTCACACCCAGACTCCTTATGTGACACACTTAGCTCCGATCGCTCGTCCCCGCCTAACATATAAACAGAAAACATCGTTACGATGCGCACATTGTAATAAACGTGGCCACGTAATGGAAGATTGTTTTCAGCTCCGAGGTAATAGTGCTAATTTTAAGGCCACACCCGGTGCAAAGCCATTCTCAAGGTCAAACAGAGAGGTAGCCAAAGCAGCACCTCCTCCTCCTTCCCAGACAGCGCGCAAATGGTGCGCTCTTCACAAATCGACATCTCATAGTTCACATGAGTGCGATATACTAATAAAGGCTAGGGGAGTGGACCTAAGTGAAACGGAGGTGTCGTATAGGCGCAAGCAGAAACGTCCCCAGGACAAGTCATCGGGGGAAGACCAGCGCACACTACAGCAAGGAGAGGGATAGATAGGGTAATTCCCGCCCCTCCTCACAGTACTTCTATAGCGGCCTCATTAATAGCGGCGCTTAGAAAAGTGGAAGTGTTGTCAGTGCCGGTGAGAGTGGATAATACCAGATTGGCTCTTGATATAGACACAGGTGCTTGCGCTAATGTATTGGCCTTGACATCATATCACGAGTTACAACGTAAATTCCCTCACCGCAAATTCAAATGGAGGCCTAGTAACGCTGAGCTCGAAGGAGTTTCAGGTACTCAGCTGAGCATCAAAGGAATGGTGACGTTACCACTCAGATTCTCAAGACGTGGTACGCCCTTCTACGCGGACTTTTATATAGTTCAGCAGTTCAATTTGCCAGCTGACGGGTTACTTGGTCTACCAACTCTTCGAAAGAACATGATAGATGTTCATCCACGTAATAATAGTGTTACGTTTAAAGGTGTTTCCAACACAGCAATGAGTCATTCTGAACCTATGCTCACCACTAGGGCGAAAGTGTTGTCTACCAATCCTATTAAGAGGAAGGCGGATCTTGCGTCAGAGATATCTCTCGACCTCAACCACACACCTTCCCAGCGTGATTACAGCAGCAAGAGTTGGAAGATAGTACCTGCAATGTTGAAGAGTACTCTCCATTACCAGAATGAGGAATTCACCAACGCAACAATCCTGTGAGCAGAAGTGAACATTAGTTTCTGCAAATGATTTGTTCACTGCCCAGGGTGTGACAGGACGTGACTGCAGTTGTTGAGACTACTCATCAATCAACATCCTGTCAACAAAATTCTTTCGTATGGCGTGAACAACCCCCAGTTACCAGCACCCAGCACCCACCTTAGTGATGATGACACATCCGGTCTGAGAGATGGTCTCAGCATTCTGAGGTATGGTGTTGTGGATGACGTTGTGTGACAATTAGCGGCGGTTTGCTGTACTCAGGATTTTTGTGAGCATTGACCCAATCACCGGACCTTGGAATCAGCTGTGTCTACTGTGGGACACACACACACACAAGTCTACGGGATTGCGGGAGCAATTTCACATTATCAAGAAATTAAAGAAAGGATGTTATGTGTGTGATTTTCTAGATATCACAGCAATGTCGAAGTGCAACCAAATAAATTCCTAATTCGAGGTATTGTTGCGAATTGCCAACAGACTCGACTGGCCAGGATAGATCAAATAGCACCACATGTCAAGGTGATCGATCATCCTCAGGGCAAGACACGCCTGTTAGAGCTGCTTGCAGACTACAGAAATAGTAGCCTGGCCAGGGGAAACGCTAGGTCAGACAGATTTAACATCCCATCATATAGCGTTAAAGGAAGGAACCAACCCTATTTACATACCAGCTTATAGACTACCTCATAGCCAGCGCGCTGTAGTGCAAGATATGGTACAGGGTATGTTAGATGAGAATGTCATTAGACACTCAAAATCCCCCTTTAACAGCCCATTATTCCTCGTCCCGAAAAAGGATGGTGGATGGCGCCCTGTCATAGATTTCAGGCGCGTAAATGATCAAACAATCCCTGATAGGTACCCAATGCCTATCTTGAGTAACATATTGCAATCCTTAGGCAAGGATAATGCGGTATTTAGCAACTTAGATTTGCTTAGTGGGTATTGGCAAATACCACTCGATGAAAAATCACGAGAAATCACGGCATTTAGCACGCTTCTAGGCCACTTTGAGTTTCTACGAATGCCATTTGGTCTCAGAAATGCCCCACTAACATTTCAAAGAATGATCAACACCCTGTTTGCCGGACTAATTGGTAACACAGTCTGCGCTTATTTGGATGATCTAATAGTAGTCAGTAAGGACGTCGATTCCCATCTGATAAAACTGCGTGAAGTTTTGGCCAAACTTTCCACAGCAGGACTCAAAATAAAACTCTCAAAGAGCGAGTTTTTAAAATCCAGAATCCATTTCCTTGGTCATGTAGTTGACGGTGAGGGCATACACGCAGTTAATGATAAAGTCAAAGCTGTATCTCAGTTCCCGCGTCCTACCTCAAATGATCATGTGCGTAGCTTTCTCGGATTATCTGGTTATTATCGTTCCTTTATCAAGGACTATGCAACATTAGCATCGCCCCGAACGAGGTTGCTCAAAAAAGATGCAGTGTTTATATAGGATGCTGAACACGAGGAAAGCTTTATGGCATTGAAGACAGCGCTAACCAATGCCCCGGTTCTAGCATTCCCAGACTACACTCAACCTTTCACTCTCTGTACTGACGCTCCCGGAATTGGAGTCGGAGCAGTGCTCATGCAAGAGGACACGCGTGGGAAGTTTAGAGTGATAGCATTTGCAAGTCGCAAACTAATCGATGCTGAAACACGTTATTCGGTGACGCATTTAGAAACGTTAGCCGTTGTGTGGGCACTTAAGAAGTTCAAAGACATTATCTTTGGCTACAAGATAACTGTTTTTACTGATCATGCGGCAGTCACCGAACTGTTCCATGGCAGAAACTTATCAGGCAGATTAGCACGCTGGTATCTGACAATTCAAGAGTTTGACCCCGAATTTAGGTATTTACCTGGGAGGACGAATGTTGTCGCCGACGCTCTGTCAAGAAATATAGCACCAGTAATGCCTGTATCAGCATTCACTCTTTCACAGCTGGAAGATGAGCAACGACGCGACCCATATTGGTCAGCTGTTATTTTTGCTCTCGAATCGGGCGAGGATGTTACACTCCCCAAGTTATTTCTTCCCTTAAGTCAGTTTGAATTACGACATAACATACTCAATAGGACGAGAAAATCTCCTGAGGGTAATGTGTCTCAAATAGTCGTACCTGATACGTTGCGCAAAGCAGTAATGACATTGTTCCACGATGTCCCACAAGCAGGTCACCAAGGTCGTGATAAATGCTTAGCGGATTTACGAAAGAAGTATTTCTGGAACACTATGAAGAAAGACATAGAATTACACATAGCTAATTGTTTGGCATGTGCTCAACATAAAAGATCGACAGGATCACCTGCCCCGATTCTACAATATCCTACACCAGACCGTCCGTTTGACACAGTCGCTGTTGATGTGTTACAACTCCCAATGAGTCATCAGGGATCAGGATACGTCTTAGTGTGTGTGGATCATTTTTCCAGGTTCGTGGTCTTGGTCCCACTAAAAAGCAAAACGGCCGAAGCAGTAGCCTATGCATTAGTGATGAATCTCATATGTCCATATACTACGCCTAAAGTTCTACTCTCTGATAATGGAACAGAGTTCAAGAATGAGCTAATAGAGCATATATGTGCACAATATGGAATTAAACAAACTTTTGTGACAGCTTATCATCCACAGGCTAATGGCCTTGTTGAAAGAACCAATCGTAAAATCCTAGAAATACTGCGTCCAATCGTTAATGGTTTTCAATACGCATGGGAGGATTGGTTACCGCATATTGCAGGTAGTGAGTTGTCCGTAAATCATCTTATGGGAGGGTTTAAAGTATATACGTTTTAGACTCGTCTTTCAAATTAAACACTAGCAAGATTCATGAAATGTTATCCTGAAACACTACTTACTGAAAGTCTCTCTGAGACGACCAAGAAGAATGAATCTCCCATGACAACTTTAGTTCATGAAAACCATGGTCGTTAGGGCAAGAACATTATATCATATCATTCTTCGTGGGCTTTAGTAAAGAAAGAAAGAGAAATTAGTCAAAGGTAAAGAGTAAAAGAGAACTATGAACAACATATCAACACATTTAAAATGTTCTCGCTCAGGGTAGAAGGATGTTCACAGTGTCGGTACTTGGGAAAGATGCGTTACTATGAAGGCCGCGGGAAAATCGTAAGATCTACGGACATACCAACCCACGTTTTACTTACTTTATGGTGATGGGTCAGAAAGATGGCGCTCTGAACTTGGCTTGAAACTATATATATATATTTTTTTTACCGTCAAAACCCTTAGGTATGTGTGACTACCCTAGACTATTATATATTAGAGCAAAGGCATTATTGAAGAGAAATAAACTGTCTATATTCCTTACATTCATCATTCAGCAAGACACTTTAAGCATAGGCCGCGGGAAAATCGTGAAACTCTACGGACATACCAACCCACGTTTTACTTACTTTATGGTGATGGGTCAGAAAGATAGCGCTCTGAACTTGGCTTGAAACTATATATTTTTTTTTTACCATCAAAATCCTTAGGTATGTGAGACTTCGCTAGACTATTATATATTAGAGCAAAGGCATTATTGAAGAGAAATATACTGTCTATAGTCCTTACATTCATCATTCAGCAAGACACTTTAAACATTACCTTAGGATGGGTCAAATACTGCACCTCAAACCTTAAAACACTTCTATACTCATCTTTCACTCTTATTTGTGGGAACAGAATGGAAAGTATTTCAATCGTTTACATTATCAGAAGGAATCACAACCAGGTGCGATGAGGCATGAAACACACCTGTCAGTCTCACACACAATGATTGATTATAGTGTAAGTAGTATGGAATAATTCACTTCTTATCAGTTTTATAAGTATCTTTGACCTCGGCAACTATATTTACTAACTTTATCCATCTTTGTGTAGCGTAAGTTCCTTTATTTCACATCCAAATACAAGAGCAGATTAATTTTAATATATATCTTAGCTGTATTCTCCCCTGCCTACCTGCCTGCCTACCTGTCTGTCTGTCTCTGTCTGACTGTTACTATTACTCGTCATTTTTTACAGAATAAGGCAAACATCTGCCTGACCATCAAGTCAACACCAGCTTCACCTTCACCATTTCTTGCATCACTATTTTCTACACTCCCTCTCTCTCACTGCTAGGCGGAGTAAACATTGCTGCCAAGTGCTTATATTCTGCTACAACTCTATACATTCTTTACTACTAAAAACAAAAAATCTAAAAACGAGAATGTTTCCCCAACTTGTATCTACTCTCAACACACTTCACCAATATTTTAAACACACACATATACATTTTCTTCCATTTTTCCATCTATTATTCTAACATCACCTTCCATTCACGTTTCTAGTTTAAAATATGTAACGTTATCATATGCATATATCCTCCTACACACTTCACCAGACCCTGTTAAGACGCATCCTAACCTTGTTTTATATAGAGTATCCACATCATCTGTATACAGTAACAGGTTGTATTCTGTGCCAGCTTGGTTTAGTCGTACCCTGGACTCGCTCTTTCTCAGTGTCGTCTCTCACATTACCCCAGCCATAAAAACATTCAGTAAGGACGGTGCATCTACACAGCCTTGACACACTGCCACACGTACTCCACATTACTCGCTCCTACCTCCGGATATTTGCACACACACACACACACACACACACACACACACACACACACACACACACACACACTGTTTCAGTCACTAAACTCTTCAAATATAATTTTACAGACTTCTATATTTTAAAACCATCAATGGTCATCCAGCAAGCTTCCATGTATATTATAAAGAGCTAAAATTCGTATAAAATATATTTTTTATTTCATGTGAAAGTTTAAATTGGGACAAATTATCATGCCAGTATTCCTTTTACTATTTTTTTTAAATTGCTGTTCTAGGATTTTTGGTGACAAAATACATGTAATATGGATTTCTAGTTCAGCTTAAATATATAAATTCAGACCGAAATTCTCTGTAACCCCATTGATATAAAAAATGTTCGAAATCTGCAGAAAATTCCCCATATCTGCAGTTGCCAGAGTCCCGTGTTCTTAGAACTTGCTGAATGTCTTATGAAGACGTATAAACTCAGTTACTATTATTCATAAACATTGTTCCAATTATAAAATGTAATTTATACGATTTAATGAAAACACCTTTATTAATCAGAGAATGAAATAATCTAGACTTTTTTTAATTTGCATCAGCCAAACTCCTCTCTCCCTCCCTTTTGTAACATTTTACGAATTTCTGGTAGTTAATCTGGCAGTATATATATATATATATATATATATATATATATATATATATATATATATATATATATATATATATATATATATATATATATATATATATATATATATATATATATATATATATGCAGGGAGAGAGAGAGACATAGAGTAAGGTGAGTGTGGGAAGCGGCTGTGTTTGTTGAGTTTATTACGTGCCGGGAGAGCCAGTCCTCACGGGTATAAAACTGTTGAATCATTGAATGTAAATGTTTACACGGCCGTCATCCCGTAAGGGAGGATAATAACATACAAACTGCTGACGCCCTTTTTATGTCTTTTAATTGAAAACGAGCACTGGAAGGGGGACTGTATTTTGCCTGCAACATTTCTTTGTTTTAAAATACAATTTTCATCTTTTAAGAGAATTGCATTGTTTGATATGTTAAAATAAGTCGCTCACGTTTGTCACCGAAAACTTACAGTGAAACCAGTTCAAGTGAGAATGAAGTGATGAGGAGGAAGTCACGTAAGGTTGTGTGAGATGTGAGAGGGATGTAGTGGGAGAGGAAGGTAGTGTGAGAGGGAGATAGTGTGAGAGGGAGATAGTGTGAGAGGGAGATAGTGTGAGAGGGAGATAGTGTGAGAGAGATGTAGTGGGAGAGGAAGGTAGTGTGAGAGGGAGATAGTGTGAGAGGGAGATAGTGTGAGAGGGAGATAGTGTGAGAGGGAGATAGTGTGAGAGGGATGTAGTGGGAGAGGAAGGTAGTGTGAGAGGGAGATAGTGTGAGAGGGAGAGAGAGGTGTGTGATGGATAGGGAGAGGAAGGTAGTGTGAGAGGGAGATGTGGGAGGAAGGTAGTGTGAGAGGGAGATGGTGTGAGATGGATGTAGGAGAGGAAGGTCGTGTGAGAGGGAGATAGTGTGAGAGGGGGTGTGAGATGGATGTAGTAGTGAGAGGAGATATGTAGTGTGGAGAGGGAGATAGTGTGAGAGGGAGATAGTGTGGAGAGAGAGGAGATAGTGTGTGTGAGAGGAGATAGTGTGAGAGGGAGAGTGTGAGAGGGAGATGTGAGAGGGAGATAGTGTGAGAGGGGAGATGAGATGGATGTAGTGGGAGAGGAAGGTAGTGAGAGGGAGATAGTGTGAGAGATAGTGTGAGAGGGAGATAGTGTGAGAGGGAGAGTGTGGTGTGAGATGGATGTAGGGAGAGGAAGGTAGTGTGAGAGGGAGATAGTGTGAGAGGGAGAGAGGGAGATAGTGTGAGAGGGAGATGTGAGAGGGAGATAGTGTGAGAGGGAGATAGTGTGAGAGGGAGGTGAGATGGATGTGTGGGAGAGGAAGGTAGTGTAGTGTGGAGAGAAGTGTAGTGTGAGAGGGAGATAGTGTGAGATGGATGTAGTGGGAGAGGAAGGTAGTGTGAGAGGGAGATAGTGTGAGAGGGAGATAGTGTGAGAGGGAGAGTGTGAGAGGGAGATAGTGTGAGATGGATGTAGTGGGAGAGGAAGGTAGTGTGAGAGGGAGATAGTGTGAGAGGGAGATAGTGTGAGACGGATGTAGTAGGGGAGGAAGGTAGTGTGAGAGGGAGATAGTGTGAGACGGATGTAGTGGGAGAGGAAGGTAGTGTGAGAGGGAATCAGAGAAGGTGGGAGGTAGAGTGAGAGTAAGGTAGTGTGAGAGGAGAGAGTGTGAGATGTGAGAGGAGGTAAAGCGACAAAGAGGTGATGTTAATCCGGTCCTGTCTGTGTGACTGAGCAGCCCTTTCGAGGAGCCACTCTGCTCACTCCACATTGGGAAGGGGTTAGAAAAGGCACCCAAGACATAGCCTGCCTAAAAAAAAAAACCTGACTGGGCAACCGCACCCAGTAAAGTCATCCTTATGCGGTCGAAAGCACAATCATAATCACAGATCAAAACAAAACAAACGAGATTAATTTCCGACTAAGTGGCACCATCTCAAGGGAGGTTTCATCTGCTATATAAATTTTCGCCGGCGATATGATGAGGCTATTTTAATATGTGTCAGCCACTAACAATGGAGCTTAAACGCCTGCTTTAGTACAGACGGTCTTGGTGTGCTCCTTTAAATTCCAGGTGTGAATCAATTTCATATGTAGGAGAGTTATTCATTTCCGTGGCAGTAACGCAAGAATTTCGTGTCAGATTCTCCCCAGGTAAGTGGCAAGACAACCTGGGACAACGTGTGAACATTCCTGCTCTTTATGACTGAGATGGTCTCATGTCATCTTATTTTTCATCAGTAGGTCAAATGATCTTTCTACGGGTTGACAGTAATTATTCTTCAATTAATGATAAATGAGAAAAATTATTAGTCAATAAAACATGTAAACTCGTACAAATTAATGATAATGGTTTACTCTTCAGTTTCACATCCGAACGGTTGCTCAGATTTTGTTTAATTATTTTCCATTATTTCTGTTCATATTAACAACCATTTTACAGTTTTACATAACAGTACTTTTAATTTTCGCACGTATTAATTTTATCCGTTTTTTCATTACTCCCATCTATACACAATCTGTATATGCCGTATTTTCACAATGCTTAATACAATTGTCACTTACCAAATTTTCGTTCACATTTTTTTTTTGGGGGGTGGGAGGGTGGAGTTATTTCGCATTACCATCTACATCCTCACTCCTGTCTTATCATACTATTTCTTTACCGTCCATATCTTTACTCATTCTCCATTACCATAGTAATTCATCCTTCATATTAACTTCTTTCGCTAAATCATTATTAATATTCATAGAATTATTTCGTTCATTGTTACCCAGGGTTTGCACCACGTATGTGTACAATATCTACAAGGCCAGACCACACTGAGCAATAGTTGTATTAATATCCTCGTCGGAGAGATGAGTGGAGCAGCCGACAACAGACATACAGTATATACAGTATTTTCCCTGGCTAGTTGCTCCATCAATAACCCTCAGAAAATATACTATCAAGAGCTGCCCATTAAACACAAACATATACGATCAAAATGCAAACCAAGATACACCATTGATACACAGAAAAGAAATATTTACGTTAACCTTTATCCATAAATATTCCATTCGTGTGTTGCAAGCAAATACACTCGGGTACGAGCTGGGGATGGAGGTGACCTTCCAAATTATCAATAGTAAATTGTTCTCTCGTATCTCCGCTCCTAACTGCATCGGAAATATAAGTTTATGAGGCAGTCAGGCAATCTTAATGATGATGTCTTCATGACAAACATCTTTCCTGGCGCCCAAATATCACAATAAAAGTTAATGTAAGTCTCGTGATATCTGAGACTGTGATGGAGACGAGCATTATTAAGACTAAAGAGACACTAAGCACTGGTCCATCACTGGTCTTCTGTATGTCTTTGTCCTCTCTGTATACGAGGGCACCGGACATGCACACAACCAAAAAAGTATCTTTATGAATGGACATAAGAATTTCAAAATGAATACTGCGACTCTTTTGTCTCGGTAGAGTTGTCAAAATCCTTCGATCGTTGTGTCATATTGCTTAACACAAAACTGTAAATATATTTAGCACATGCTGTGTATCCTGCTGTACCAGAAGGGTGTACACATTCCTTGATAGAGAATGTTCAATGCACAAACATAGCCGCAATCCTTCCATACACATTCTAAGTACGCAAACTGCACCATACTAAAGCTGCATCCACATTTCGCATCTAGTACCTACTTAAAATTATATGTACCAAGTTAAACAATATACTGGGGTCCCATAAACACCCTTTGTGACCTCTACTCTGTAATCTTTTTTATGCTACCGGGCACAGGATGAGTATGGGGTGCACAATAAACTAATTAGTGTTCGCGGCAAAATTCAAGATTCAAATTCTTTAACACCCCCAACACTACACCTACTGTCTTTCTGTCAACACCGAAACACAACACTCGCTGCCTCTCTCAACATCCCAGTACTACACACACACACACACACACACACATCTAAACAATGTGTCTCCAGAGTTGACCAGCACACGAAAAGTATCATTAATTAAACACATATAGTGCATTCAGTACAGCAGGCTTTTATGTTCATCAAAACACAAGATACTAAGGTTGAGAATTGCGAAGAAAAATTGGTTTTCGTTAATTTATTATTTACAAATAAAACTTTAATTGTCATCGTTGTGTGTGCAAAACAACGTCCCCGGACACGGCTTTAATAACGTGGAAATTAATGATGCATCAACTCCCATGACAAATCTTACTTTCATCAAGTTACAAAAGAAGTTTTTGCTTAAGACTGGTATTCACCTCCAACTCCTGTGAGATTCAGAAAATTTTCAGTTAAGGTGCAGATGCTGATGTGGGCGACGGGGGGGGGGAGGGGGGGGACCTGTGGGAGTAGCGTATTTACATGTTACCTCTCGACAATATTTCGTAGGCCAGAGCAGCTCCTTCCCCGCACACAGTCCTCACTTGAACTATCATTTTCTACGTTACTGTTAACTCTCTTACTTTGTTCTGCCAGTCTTGGGTTATGTCTGTTTGCCGAACGTTCTTGTTCTTAATTCTCACCGTTGGACTCAGCTTATTCTAGTCCTTTGGCGGCGAGGTAGAATAATATATATTTTTGTATTTTTTTTTTATGGAACACTCGGCGTCTACAGTTGACATCATACTATCTTAGTCTTTCGGTTAAATTCTGAAAGCTTTTAATTCAATCTGTCTCCGCGAAACATTTTTGGACGGCTCACAAGTAGATTCAAATTATTATTTTTTTAATGTGTCGTAGATTATGGGATAGTATTTATATTTACCAGTGAATAAAGCCCCAGAGTAGTTAACATTACACATCTGATAGTTTCTTCACCACTCTCTTGCAGGACACTACAGGAGCCTCGACACACAGATGTTGCTAATTTCGCTGCATCTTTTCATTTCGGAAACTCACAATGACGATGATTTTTAGGTGATGTGGATTTAAAATGCTGAAGATAACGAAAAATGTGAGAGTCCTTAGTATTGTTATGTCCATCACCGAGTCAGTGGACAGCGACAAGGTAAGTACTGTAATACTTTAAGTGTAAACGTTTAACAGATACGATATTCTTGTACGTGTCATTATCTCAATTCACTATTTGTCTGTTCAAAAGACCTCTACTTTTTTCCTTATTTTTTACCAGGTTTTCAATATAAAACTTGAGGCTTTGCTAGCAGCCAGCCAGTAATGTTTACATGCACACGTCATTACCTCCTGGCAATTTGTAAACGACTAATTAAACCCAAACTGCAGCTACAGCGCTGTCGGGGTAACAACCCATCCTCTGGTTCTGAGCCATGTTACGAGCAACAGGACGGGCTGTACAGTAAACCAATTTGACGAGCGTTTGAAAACTGACATTTATTCCATCCAACACAACTGCGCTTCCTCCGAGCTCTACCATACGTGCTTGTTAACCCATGTATCACATCTCTTCAAAATTATTGTCTAACGTAACAACGTTCAGTTTATGGCACTAATACCAACCACAACAAGCATGAAGTCTTCCGCCGCACACTCCACCATCCTGACATTTTAGGTTGAGAACAAGGTGTTGAGGGAGGGCAGGAGTGGGTTGTAGAGACGTATTTGGTCTTTGGAAATTTGTGTAGTGATCATATTACTGTAACTATCATTCAGTTTAGAAGCAGAAGGTTCAGGTTTACACGTGAGACGTGACCTACGTGTTCGTCAGCATTGTTTGCGTCGTATGCATCAACCTCCCAAACGCTACTAAAAATTTACACTGTCACCTGACTGACTGACAGGCATTAGAGATTTATCTTACAGTTCTGTATGACTCATACTTTACAGTAATTATTTACATTAATTACACAAACTCCTAATATTATAACCTGACTCCTTTTGGGCCATCTGCATCTGAACAATTATTCCATTAGATGAACGAGTCCCCCAATTTCCTGCACTGTGCAAACATAACCAGTTTTCCCGTTAAAGAAAGACTTCAAATAAATTTTCAGTGATGTTAAACAAGAAAAACAAATATTTGTTTGGTCAGGTCGTAACATTGTATCAACACTTTACTTTTAAGGACAACATCCAGGCATTTATTCCCCGACTCCAGTGATGTTTACTAAACGTTGACGTGAAGGTTGTCCTCAGGATTATTCATCAACCAACTTTTCTGTATTTACCAATAAGCTAATACATATAGCCTATGAGACCATAAGACAAACTAAAGAAATATTTCCAATAGGCCAGGCGTGGTGGTAGTGTAGGTGATATTGGTGGTGGTAGTGGTGGTAGTATTGGTGGTGGTGGTATAGGTAGTGGTGGTGGTGGTGTTGATAGTGATGTTGATGGCGTTGGTGTTGGTAGTGGTGCTGTGTGTGTGTGTGTGTGTGTGTGTGTGTGTGTGTGTGTGTGTGTGTGTGTGTGTGAGTAGAGGGTGATGTAATGCGTTTAGTTTGGTAGCATTATGTTAGTGTTAAGGTGCAGGCACTGCTTGCTTCCTCTCGCGTTTAGCTACCGCCGTTGGCTAGCCCTCGTGGCGAACAGGGAAGCAACTTGCATAAGTCTTCCTCTGCCAGTACACAGCCTCTTCACCACCAAGACTCCTGCTGTGCCTCCTCATGGCAACACACAGTAACTGGGTGCCTCGTGAGTTCAGACTAGACCAGCAGGGAATTTCGATGCAGCAGCGGGCCCCAGAGGGACGGAGCATAGATCACTGGCAGCTGGATACGTCTTGGTGTCTACCAACCACTGCCCCGATGCCTTGCGGATTAACTTTGATAGGTATAAGGCTACGGGAGTAAACCCCAAACGAAAAATCTGTGGTGATGCCCCGCAACAGGCAGATATGCTTACAGAGCTCCAGTAACAACAATAATAAAGCAAAAATACGACGGTATAGGCGGAAGAGGTGACCAACAATCCAACAGGGGAACCCAACGATTACACCAGTGGATGAAGCCGATGCAAGATGGACAGGTTACTAAGGCGAAACCCAACAAACGGGCTATCTACAGTCCATTGCAACTTTTCCTCTCCCCAGTCGTTGCACCACTGGATCAGGAAAAGAGAGAGCCAAGATGTTTGGTTGCAGCCTGCGCTCCTGCCTCGCCACAAATCAACTCATGCGCAGCCATCATCCAGCTCATCATACTTTTCATGATTATCAGAACATTTAAACCCCGACGGGGACAGGCAGAGATGACTGCCGGAAATCTCTAGTCACACCTCTGCACATGGGCGGGATAGATTATGCGGTCGTTTATGCATTGGGATCGAGGCAGCAATGCAAACCGTCGTGTCTGTGAGGCTGAGCAGCCCTTTCCAGGAGCCATTCTGCTCACCCCACATGGAGAGGGAACTAGAAAAGGTGCCCTCAACATAGCCTGTCTCAAAAAAAACCCTGACTGCGTGAACATCAATGAAAAGATTCAAAATCGGATCAGATATGCATCTCAAGACATTGGCAGACTCCGTACCCGTGTCTTCAGCTGTAGGGAGCTGAAATTATCTACAAAGTTGAATGTACAGTATATCGAGCAATGGTCCTCCCCATACTGCTATATGGCAGCGAGACATGGGTCACATACAGAAGGCACCTCAAGGCACTTGAAAACTTTCACCAACGTAGTCTACGTCCCATCCTCCGAGTTCGCTGGGAAGACAAGAGAACAAATGCCAGTATTCTCGCTGACACCAACTGTAGGAGCATCGAGGCTACCATTATCCATGAACAACTACGCTGGACTGGCCATGTTGCCCGCATGGACGACAGTGATGGTGTTGGTGGTAGTGCTTGTGGTGATGTTGGTGGTGTTGATGGTGTTAGTGGAGTTGATGGTGTTAGTGATGGCGGTAGTGGTGGTAGTAGTGTTGTTAGTGGTGGTGTTGGTTATGGTGGTGTTTGTGGTCTTGTTGGTGGCAGCGGCAGTGGTGTTGGTGGTGGTGTTGGTGGTGTTGTGGTAGTGGCAGTGGTGTTGGTGGTGGTTGTCAGGGGTTTGTTGTTTAACCATCATGATCTTCATTAATATTACTGCCTGATGGAACCTCCTCACACTGACCAAGGATATAAATATAAAATCATTTATATACAAACTCTATTAAAAATAACATAACTATCTCCAGTATAAACAGTGGTCGTGACAGTAATGATGGTCAATTAACACTGAAAGCAAATGTAAAAAAAATCAAATATTGAAATAATAGATATGATGAACACCTGAAGAACTGACACAACGACGGGCGGACGGTGTGAGTGGTGACAGCCTTCCGAGCAGCATGAGCATTACAGATATTGCTGACTGTGCTTCGTATACATATGTAACAATTTCTAACAACAAACCCTATACAAATAGATCTAAAAAGGTGAATCTAAAATACAGCAAAGATGAAAAAAAAATACAGTTAAATAGAATACAAACACATACAAACAAAAACTAACAACTAGTCGGTATTGAAAAAAAAGTCTATAAAAACCATTAACAGAAAAATTAACATGTGCGATGAAAATTGTTGCTGCAGGAGTTTGGAAACTTACCGACGCAATTCCCATTTAGTTAATGAACTGACAAAATGTTACGAGAGCAATAACAGTTACCAATTCCAGACTCGAAATCTTTCCTTATCACTTTTAAAGTTTGGACGGATAAAAACAGTAGCCTTTGGGGTTGAGGGGGTAAGGGGGGGGGCGGTTAGGGGCAAGAGGAAGGGGGAGGGGCAACATGGACGTAAGAGGAGAAGGGGGGAGGAAGGTGGGGCAAGAGGATGGGGGAAGAGGGAGGGTGCAGAAATAGGAGGAAGAAGAGGTTACAGAAATGCGAGCAAGAGGAGGAGTCAATAAATGGGGACAAGAGGAGGAGAGCCAGATGGGAAAGTGTAAGGAGGTAACACGGGAAAGGGGATAGAGGGCTCAACCTTCCTGCTATGGTAACGTTATGAAAATTTCTCCCTGTTGGTGAGAGAAAATTAGTGAGGGTCTGCGCCTCCCTTTGCTAATAATTGCTGCCCTTCATCCCTGACTTTTTCCGCGACCTCTAGGTTGGGGTAAGGCATGGGCGGGGTCGTGGTATGGGCCCGCCGGCTACAGTATTAGGCTCTCTCGGGATGCGGGTTGAGGTTTTGGGTGGGGTGGGGTGGGGTGGGGTGTGAGTTAGCGTAGAAGCTGGTGAGTACAGCCCCGTCGTTACACAGAGTAAATGGTTGAGTGTAGTTAGGAAATGCCAGAACAGATGCATTGGTAAGTGCTGTTTCAATGCAATAAAACTAGCCTTCTGTACATCATTCCAAACAAAAATCGCGTTCTTCTTGAGTAACATGGCCAGCGGCTTTGACTTTGCCGTCAACTGTATGAATGCCTTTTCCGTCGACTATATGACCAAGGAAGTGTATTCTTGATTTTAAAAACTCACATTTAGAAAGTGTAACTTTAA
Organism: Homarus americanus; assembly: GCF_018991925.1. Taxonomy (NCBI): domain Eukaryota; kingdom Metazoa; phylum Arthropoda; class Malacostraca; order Decapoda; family Nephropidae; genus Homarus; species Homarus americanus. The sequence goes on along the minus strand of NW_024757340.1, from coordinate 17,532 downwards.
GTTCCGCTGTATAAAGCTTGGTGAAACTTCCTTTAATTTGTCTAGATGACTTCTACGGTTTTGCTGACTACGATGGGATCATCAAAACAGGCACATACTGTGTTGCCTATTAAATCATCAAACAAGGTGTTAATCATCCTTTGAAAAGTCAATGGTGCATTCCGAAGGCCGAAAGGCAAGCGTACAAATTCAAAATGGCCCAATGGAGTGCTAAATGCAGTATTGCAGTAATCTCACGAGATTTCTCGTCAACAGGAATTGGCCAATAACTGCTAAGAAGCACAAGGTTATTAAAAACAGCATTATCTGTGCCTAAAGATTGTAATAAATCGCTCAGAACAGGCACTGGGTACCTATCCGGGATAGTGGCTTCGTTGACTCCGAAAATCAATGACTGGGCGGCAACTTCCATCCTTCTCAAGGATTAAACACAATGGGCTATTGAAAGGGGACTTTGAATGTGTAATTACTTCTTGTTCTAATCTAGCATATTTTGAACCGTGTCTTGTACAACAGCAAGCTGGCTATGGGGTGGTCTGTAAGTTGGTATATAAGTTGGGTTTGTGTCCGATTTAAAGATATGTGATGTGGAGTTAAACTCATCTGAATTAGCGGTTAACCAGGTAAAGCTACAATGTTTCTGTAGTCGGCAAGCAACTCAAAGAGTCAGTCTTACCTTGATGATAATCAATTACCATGACATGGTCCATCTCTTCTGTCTGGTGTGTGTAAGCTTATGTGTAACACTACCAAATGGGATTGTGTAGATTGTAAAACAACACTAGAGTGGTAAACCTATTAATCACACAAGAAATATCCCTGCTTCAATATTCTGGGGACACCTGTTCTGTTAAGAACGAGGACATCTGTTAAGCCACCAGGTCGAATTGTACTCTATGTAGATTCACAGGTATTAGGGTAACGCCACGACACCTGTAATAGAATAGATGTGTGTCAGGTATCAGGGTAGAGTCACGACATCTGTGTGAGGCATCATTGTAGAGCCCCGGTTGAAATATGAAAATGTGGCAACGATACTGTGGTGAAGGAAGGAGGGTGTGACGGACCCCTGAGACCTGCTGATAACCCGAGCTGATACTGCCTTCCTCCCTCCCCCACGACCTCTCTAGACCCATTTTCTCCCTCCACTTCAGTCCTCTTCCTTTCCTTCCACCTCAGCTCTCTCTCTCTCTCTCCGCCTTAGTCTTTCTCCTCCATTATTGTTTTATACTATGATGACCTTCAGACAGATAGTTAGGGTAAATCGTCTTATGTAATATTATGACTAACAACCCAGAAAAATTTAAGAGTAATCAGTGTAATAAAATACTTTACTCGTGCGCCAATATTAGGTTGAAATACATAGTGGTCCCCAGAAAGCACTAATGTAGCTCTAACATTCATCAAAATAAAACTACCTGAGTTTCCAACCTTCACCCGAGAAAGAAGGGTAACATTCACTGAGCTCAGACAAAGGGGAAAATACGTGTGTATGTATAACCTTTATTTATTGTAGTAACATAACACCTTATCCACCTTAGACTAATGTAATAAGACCTAATGTGTAAAATATAGTTAAAGGCAATAATGATTGGCAAGAGGGTTTGAAATCTACGTAATGGGCCAATTTGTTCCTCTCTCTCCCATTAAGTTTAATTCTCGGATGTGCTGACTCAGCTTGGCTTATTATTCATCGACACACACACACACACACACACACACACACACATATTTTGATATTTTGTTCTTACTACAGTTTCAAGTCTCTTTGCTTCTCTAAGCTTTTAAAAATATTACCTTTCTTCACGCCATTGTCAACTACAGTGGATCCTTTCAGAACTGTTCCACTGAGAGCTGGTAGAAGCCGCCCGTAGGTATGTATTTTGCTTGGCATAATTACACATAACATTTTACTATATGAGTTCGGAGGCGTCCAAACTTATGTCTTCTGGTGTTGAGTAGCAAATCATTTGTGTAATTCGAGTATCAGATTTACCCTACAGGACGGAACTGCATTTTGTATCATGTATTGGTTTCCCAGAAATTCGATATAGACGATTTTTTTAGCAAACTGGGTTTTTTTTCTCATCATAACAGGAGGACCAATTTGCGTGCACTAAAAAAAATCACCATTAAACATCAATTGCATTTTTTTTCGCTCCTATACAGAGCACATACGAGGATTTCTTTCTCATTACACTTTTAATTAAGGTTTTTTTCAATAGTAGTGGCGATACAAAAGCAAGATAGTGAAAGGGAAATCAAAGCTGCATGGGCCTAGTGCCGCTGCATACACGTTGGCTCCTCATTACGACTAGGAAAATAATAAAAAAAATATCAACTTTGGTAAATGTGCGAATGAGGGGGTAAAGGAAAGGGTGGAAGGGAACCAATGTGAAAGAGAGAGTTAGAGAGCAAGTAGCCTGTAGGATGCTCGGTGAGATCCATTTGCGTGACATCACCTGCCCTGAGTGGAGAGGATGACGCAGGGAGGGGTGCACAACATCTTCCCGAACGAAGCACCCCAAAAGTGAGCCTCGAGATTAGGGTATCATATATGTGAGCTCCGGGACAAGAGAGCACCAGTTATTTGACTCTCGGGAGATTAGAGCTCCAGTTATGTAAGCCTCGGGAGATTAGAGCACCATTTATGTGAGCCTGGGAGCATTAGAGCACCACTTATGTGAGCCTGGGAGCATTAGAGCACCAGATGTGAGAAAAATAACACAGTGGTGGTGTAACATGTGCGAGCAGCCGTGCACGAGGCGGGCGTGTGGGGCACAAACTACCGGGTAAACTTTAGAGCCAATGTTAAAATTGATAAAATGACACAGTATTTCCAAAATGTTTCCTTTTGTTGACCTGCAGGAATTTCTCAAATGTTTTTAGCGTTGCTGAATGTGAGGGATCTTGCCACTGTTTCTGACTCCGTGTGTGTGTGTGTGTGTGTGTGTGTGTGTGTGTGTGTGTGTGTGTGTCTTTGTGTTTAATACTAATATTAATAATAATAATGATAATAATTAACGGTTTATTGAAAGAGCATAGCAACCGGAAGGCTGAAAATATACAGTTACATAATTGGGGAATGGGTCTCTTGATTTACAAATAATATACAAGTAACATAAGTGATACAAATAAGATATATAATTACAACGTCGGAAGAAGGTTATACTACAGGGCATTTCAACATCCAAACAGTGTAAAACGGTAAGATTGGCTGGGAGTGAACACACTAGTTGATTTTGAGTTGATAATTTTTACAATGGTTGGGACTGGGCTGTTCTTATAGCGATTAGTACATGCTCGTATGGGCTGGATGCGGTTGTGTTGTCGAACAGCAATTCGCAGACGAGGGATCTCGGATGGATGTAGGAGCCGGTGTCGAAGATGGTGCAGAAACTTCTCACCAAATTTGCAGATGAGATCGTGATGATGATCAAAGTGAGCCAAGAGGGTCAGTGTGTTAGGCGCTTCTTGCTATGTGGAGGGAGGTGGAACAAGGTCAGAGGAGAGGTTGATGTGCATAACCATGGTCTTGGTATGGTTGATGGTGAGATGGCTGTTGGTGGCCCAGTTTTGGAGATTGTTCAATATATTCTGGAGGACGGTGTAATCGGGAGCCGAGTTGTTCACACTGATCCCACACCATCACCAGTTTCCCTCACATACATCATAATCAAAAGCGTTTCATGTGGAATTTTAATTTTCTAATTGTGAAAGCATTACCTGCCCCCCCCCCCCAGCAGGTGATGTGGGTTCCCTGATTTGAACCATTGTAGAGCACACCATCACTCTTCCCATTACCCTGTACAGCACACCACTGGTTCGCCAACAATACATCATTCTCAGTTACTCCATTAACCTACATCATTTCCAGGAAGGTTGGCTACATGGCTGCGGCTGGCATCTGGCCTTGGTATTCCGCTACAAACCAGAACCTTTAATATTGGCTGTAACCTTGAATAATGAATCAAATAATTTGTGATTGTGTACTTGTTAGATGAGTCGTGTTTTGGTTATTGGCAGCAAATCGGTGGTAAGAGAGTTGACGAAACCCGACGAGAGATGCGACCTCTCGAGTGTTCTTGGTGTATCGTTAAAATCGCGGGGATAATGACACGAGGAATTAAAGCTCTGAGGATGAGAATGATATCAAACTGAGGTAAATATTGCCAGGAGAGGAAGAGGGAGAGGATGTTTGAAAGGTGAGCCAGAAGGAAACCAACTGAGACAGAGAGGAATATTAAATTTAGTGAAGCTTGTATTGTCCATCAGCTTACTGGTGACTTATGAAGATACTCAGAATACACATACAATAATCTCCAGTATAATTAATACAAAATAATGACTTGGAAAATATTATATCGCCTCTTATTATGTTATTTAACACAAGAAAAATCAGCAAAATATAAGTAATTCCACATCTGTTTTTGCATATTTCTATGAGAGTTGTCATGAAGATTTTTTGTACAAACTTGTGTCTAAATTTATCGATTCAATAGACAAAGAAAAGCCTTAATTGTTGTCTTCTGCTCCTTTTAAAATAATGGAATTTAGAGCAATGTTCAGACACACTGCTGCATCGTGCTTACAAAGTGTGTATTTTTGTTTGCCATTGTCACGGGAACATGATTATGGAATATTCATTGCTATTTTTTTCCTTAACAGTATCTTACCGACCAAACTGCACGAAAAAAATATTGACCGTCTCAACAGATCAATGCAAATTCAATACACGTGAATGGCTTCATCAATTTGACCTTCAACTCGACGCTTGTGACATTATCGTCCTTGGCAGATCTGACAAACGAAATAACTCGCTAGATTTTTTCAACTTAGCACAAATTAGGCGAGCTACAATTTGTTTCTCAACTTGGCAGGTACAGATAAATTTTCAGTCAATTTAAATACGCTGGTGAATTTAAATTCTTGTTGTTTTAAGTGAAACATCATTGATCACAGTCATGTGGATCTAAAATTTTTATTCGACACTAATAACTTCATACATATATTTCGTTAATCAGTAGCAGTCAGGTGGGTAGGAAAGATGCTGGTAGTGATCAAAGTGGAGTTAGTGAGCAAATTGTTCTAGAATCTATTATAGAAGCTTCCTGTAGAAGACCATGTGTGGGTAATAATAATGTTATAACAGAAGTATGACTGTGGTCGCTTCTCTCCATCAGTATAAACTTGATCTAATTTGTGTACTATATAGCAGTCAATAGTAAGGAAAATAATTCTTATTTTCCACCACTTCAAGAAAAATTTCTAATGACTGCTAAATATTTGTTAAAAAAATCAACAAACGGTTTGGACGAGTTGGATCGAACCGGTCCCAGCACACCTCTGGATGTAACCCATTCTTGTAAATAGTGAAAGTCCACACCTTTCAGAAATGAAGTGGAAAAACTATCTGATATAGAAGGGAGAGAGAAGGAGAGATGTGCATAAAGCTGCCTTCGTTCTGCTGATCCCTCACCCCTAGCCCCTCTACTGTATATCCAAGTGGCCACATCGGAATTTTAGCTGGCCATATTTTTGTAGTACATGTAATTATTTAATTTTTTCATGACTCTATAATTGACCTATTCTGAACAATAATCTGTCGGGTTAATATTGCACCTAGAGACTTTATTTTGGTGTCTAATAGCACATTGTGACGTGAGGTAAGTCCAAGGGCGAGATGTCTAACATCACAAAAGCTGAGAAGCTAACGAGAAGAGACTGGGAGGCTCTCATATTTGAGTGACTGAAAGATAAATGCCTGTTTGGCAACATAATTTAGCCAGGACAGCCTCTGGAGTGTGTAACATCCTACCACGACCACATAGTTGGCACGGTCTATCCCGGTGGAAACCTTAAATCCTCTTTTGTCGCTTAAGGGCCCCAAGGCTCAGTGTGCGCTAAATTGGTCAACAAGTGCATCCCTACCTTGGGATAGTAAGCTGTTCTTGCCTGAGGTTCGACACCATATGCATCGATCAAAAAGCTGCAAAGAGTGGCAGCATTTTGGTTCTTATTGATTTTATTGTAAAATGTTTATGAAAAGAATGGTATTTGGAAATTCCTACAGTAATAAGACCCATCGCCAGCGACCCCGGCACTGTGGCTGTCAGGCATACTGGTGGCAGACAACTGTGTACGCATCTGAGCATGAATATGTTGTTACGAATATGAGAAATTCATTCCTGACATAACAACCATGTTTTTTTATGTAAAATACTTCGGGACATTGTTTCATTTACAGAAAATTTACTTTTGATTTACAATGATGGATTTATAAATGAATCCCCACTCAAAAAGTTCCATGACTATATTACAATTTCCACATCAGAGAAAATGTACACAGAGTCATGTCTGGTTTTGTTCATATGGCCCGCAGCGAGATCACCATGTAATGTCTCAGCGGGTTTTCATCCCATCAGTTAGCGTAACCTCGCGGGATTTTGTGTTGTCGCCACGCAGCCGCTTTTCATGCTGTCAATTTATATAACCCATGGGGCTTCGTGCCATGTCTCCAGTGGCATTTATCCTGTCAATTTCCGTGACCCCACGGGTCTTTCTGTCGTTAGTCGGCGAAACTTTTTCTTATCCTGTCAGCTGGTGTGACCCTATCAGGATTGTCAGATGTCATTTCGTGGGTTTCCATCGTGTTAATTTAGGTCGCCTATGTTTTCACCCAACCAGCCGAGGCATTTCTTTACACTTATCTCATTTAAAGGCGCTACTTACCTTTCTATTCTCACTTGTTTTACAGTGATAACCATTGAAGAAGTTTAGCTCAGAAAAATTTTAATATAAAAAACTTCCACTAAGATTACAATAAATAGTTATATTGAGCCCGTTTGTTCATGCTAATAAAATAATCCAACATATTACCGATTGAAAATTATTATTGAGTGATTCGCAGCTGAAGAAGATTAATAATAGTTCAGTTAATGAAAACAGGGAATGATCATACGACATGCGCACCGTGAACGTTAACAAAGGCTATGAAGGAGCGCTCCTTACAATTCCCAATTCTGACGAATCTAGTGAGTCGACAACCTCCAGTAAGACCCAGTTAACAGCACAATGTCACTTGTGAAATTTCAAGTTTCTGGACTTAAACAGAATTTGGGATAAAATATCTGGACTTTCTGCCTGGACCCTCTCATTGAACTTGACTTACGTCTCACAGCTTGATATTTTTAGTCATGTTAAAATTCACGTCCACAACCCTTCATTTTTCATGAAATTCGTAAAATTTCAAATGTAAATTGTATTTTGTAAATTCAATGTTTATAAATAATATGATGAATAGTATTTATACACCTGTATTTACCAGGTCTCAGCTCTCTTATCAATATAGTAAGTAATAATGACATAACTAACTGTGTGATCTTTTTTAATCATGCCAGATCTGAAACGTAATCATAGTACATTAATTAACACCTTGTATGTCGTCATGTTAGGCGCATAAAAAACATTTATACAATTTATTAAGGATTATACGCATCAGGTTCTAAAGGTAAACTCAGGTATACTCCAAATTTTAATTACCGTGTCGTGCATTATTCATATAACCACTATCACACGACAGACAAATGTATATCGGCTCACAGGTGTCAGATATAGTACCGTATGTTAATTATGTAGGACGATGATGATATAATGTAAAGGAGAGGCCCAACAATATGATAGAAACTATTTTTTGAGACCCCAACATGAGCGTTTCTTTTGAGAAAATAGAAAGCAAATTTCACACTTGGAAGGCATTGTTAATGTCATGATGTGTAAGCATTCATTTGGAAACTACAACCAATCAAGAAAAATCTTTATATTGGCAAGTATTACAGTTTAGGTCAACCACAAAGACTGACCAGTGCAGTTAAGGAACACGGTGCCAACAAGCGAGGCAACACTACAGCCATATAGTATCACCAACGACACAGTCACTGAAGTGCTCAACGTATTAGAGCTCTGGGTGTTATTGCTAAGCGTCCTGGTGAAGAAGGGCGTCAGATAATGGTACATTATGCAAATACTATACATACTGCAGCTGAAGAGAACGGTACTTGGGACTTTTCATTGGCATTACACTGGTGCTCCTGCAAACGTGATAATGTCGCTGACGGAGATAATTACAGACACAATGTTCTAGGTACTGGTATATTTCAATATAAATAATCCGTATATTAGTTTAAATATTTTGTTAGCATGTTACCTCATGAATAACCAAACTAACATAATTTGTATGTTGCCTTGATTGTCGGGTGTCTCTCAAACTGTATGTTTTCACATGCTTACAATAGTGATGAAAAAAAATCGTTTTTTAAGAAAAAAAAAAACACGTATTTTTTTTTCTACAGACCAAAATTGCATTTCATGGTTGTATTACAGCAATTGTAACACTGCCTTAAGCCAATCTGGCTTTTGTATAATATAATTCGTAACATTTTAACTGTACTTACATAATGCAACTTAGTATTGTTTTACCTACCAAGCATATTTAATGAAATACAACTGCCATCTGCAAGTTACTTTTCCGTAATCTAAGATCTAATTATGAAAGTATATTACTGTGTCCAGTGTATGTTGGACAATTGGACTGTGGGATCGTACTGGTGATGGCCCGGGTACTGTATGCGTTTAAACAGGTTCTAACAAACTACCAGCATGCCACTACTTGAGCAGTCCACTGGGCACTGAGTATCTGATTCTCATTAGGGAAAGTTCTGAATCAGTTTATAGTAGCGGACATAATTCGCTATTATTGTTTTGTTTTTTGTTTCTAATGATAAGTTCAGACAAAAAAGACGATTTTCATCTCTGACACTCCTGGTGCATTTTACCCCTAACCCAGATATCGGGAATTAAAAATGAGAAAACAACTACAAAAAGTCTACTCTAAGCGGTGACGAGAAATGCTTTCATTTTATTGAATAAGTTGAGACAAAGCAAAAAGATTTTTTCTGACACTTATCCCTCAACCCATAACATAAATAATACATGGTTAATAGCACCAACCAAACTTACCTAAAGTTAAATAACTTCCTAAAGAACCAACCTGACTGGGCAACCGCACCCAGTAAGGTCATCTTTACGAGCTCGAAAACACAATCATATCACAGATCAAAACAAAAACAAACTATGGTCGCTCCATGGAACGTCAGGACCCGCAGTAGATGCAGCCCTCCACACGTGCAACATTTGTGAACGACTCTGCCGGTCCCGTAACGGACTCTTTGGTCACCTCAAAGCTCACTAACCTAGGTGACATCTTTAATAACTCATATCATTGTATCATAGCTGGATGATCGTCATACTCGATTCCGGGTGATAGCTAAGTAGTAGTAGTAGTAGTGTGTGTGTGTGTGTGTGTGTGTGTGTGTGTGAGTGTGTGCAGGGTGGATACAGTTCGATTTATAGGAACCAGGGTGAAACGGAGATCTTGGTGAACGAAAGACAGACTTTATGCAATCAGATAATGATGAATAAATGGTAAAAAAATCGACAATGGTAATGAAAAACAGAAAAAAATAGTGAATATATAATAAATTGGTGTAAAATGGTACCTACCTTTATTGCTGGGGAAGTGAAGGTGTGCTATTTCCAGATTATCAATGGGCAGTCATGACTATGTAATCCACTTTCACTTTTCACTCTAATCAGAAGTTAATGAAGAATGATATAAACTTCACCTCTGGCTGTTTTTTAAGACATGGCTGAGGTAGAAATGGTTGAAATGGGCGTGGACGGGCACTAAGACATGTACAGGTACAGGACTGTACAGGTAAAATAATAGTGAAGAGATTAACGAATACTAAACTTAGATAATGGTGAATAAATGAGAGAAATATAGTGAAAAAACGAATATTATAGTTAGAATAGAGTGAATAAACGAAAGAAATAATAGAGATATTGATACAGTAAATGTCATCACTCTTTTATTGCTTATGTAATGTGTTTCGTCTCTATGGTTGCCACACTATGTATTGCTCAGAACGATCTGGCAAAATAAAGAAGAATGGTCATCACCGTATTGGCGTTAAACCTTCTTGAGTTAGAAGAAGGAAAAGGTGAGGTGTCGCTGAAGTGAAATGATATACTAGTGTTTTCAGGACATATTTCTGATAACATGAAATTCTGCAGTTGAGATGCAAAGGGGATAAATGAGCATAAAAGATGTAAGGAGTGGAAAAAAATTCTGAGAAATACTGGTGTGATAAATGTAGGAGATAAGGTATAAACGAGGACGGTAAATCCCAGGATTCAGGAAATTACAAATGTTGAAAAATAAATGGACAGGGGAAGCTCGTGTGCAGATCATACCACTACTACAAAAATTTTAATGGAGAAAACTTTAGGAAAAGTGATAAGTCTATATGACAACAAAGTCATTTTGGAAATTCGTATGATAGAGAGGGGAGGATTCTGAACGTATAAAATCGTTAACGATGGAGAGGGAAGCTGATAGAGGCAGATAAGGCTTTTATTAAGTAGCAGAGGAGAGCTGAGTGACTGCCTTCAAGTTACTGGAAAACAGTGAGGTGGTTGTGGCGGTGAATTAATTTATCTATTGGCAGGGTAGTGAAAGAGGGTTCGACCAGGCAGTATTTAGTGGAGTACTTATGATTTTGATAATAGTAAGAAGAGGTAAGAATTGGAATACCTTGTTAATAGGGTGTGTCATACGGAGGCGAATTTTTTGTTTGGAGTTTGAAAAATCGGCCCATGGTATTAATGATGTAGTTCTATGTGCAGAATCATGTGATATCTTCAGATTTGAAAAGTTTTCATTTTTTGCTAGGTAAATTTTAACTTGAAATCTTATGAAAATCAGTATTCCCACCCTTTTACCTCGGGGCAATGTTGCCACATAACGTGCAGTGTTGCCACGTGATGATATATATAAATGCTACTCGGCACATTAGCTTATATACAGGGTTGCTACTCGGCACAGTAGCTTATATACAGGGTTGCTACTCGGCACAGTAGCTTATATACAGGGTTGCTACTCGGCACAGTAGCTTATATACATAACCTACACTATTTATCATAGAGTATGTGAACAATATCGACGCCATATTGGTTACCATCTTTGAGTCATATAATTAGTTAGCTACATAGTGTTAATTATTTAGTTAAATAGGAAAAAATAATCTACTAGCGTGTGTTGTGACCAAAATAAATCAACATTGTATTTACTTTCTCCTCCAGGGGGCACTAAGTCTAGAGAAATGACACAATTGACATCTACATAAAGTGACTGACCAAGGGTAAATATTGGCTACCTTTTGTGTTAGTTTGAGGTCGTAAGAACACACAGAGCTGCTCTTAAGGATGTTTACCACAATACACCTCAAGATACACAGTAAATTTTATTAGAATACAATAATCAATTACTGAATTATTGTATTGAGGCGAATAGTCTTATGGTGTTAAGATGTGTTCTTAAGCCACGAAGGTAAACAAAAGTTATTCAATATCTGCCTTGGTTGACGATGATCTGTAGATGTTAGCAAGTCCTCCTCCTCCTGCTCTCGAGTAAGGTAAGGAAGGCCTCACCTGACCAAAATTGTTAATTAAGATAGATTACCTGAAGATTAACCCTCCCAGATTATTTCAACTAATGATTAACCTAACGCTACCTGGGAAATTAAGTTAGGTTAGATTAGGTTAGGTAGGTCAGGTCAGGTCAGGCAGTGCCAGTGTAGCTAATCTTGAGGTTAAATAAACTAGAGGCTAATCTTCACATGAGCCACTAAGACACTTTGACGGAGGCGGTTACGTACAACAGGAAAGCTCTGATAACATATAATGTACAGTATATACCGTTTAAGTTGCGTCAGCAGCTCTATACACCACTTATTGACTTACTCATTCACTGCCGTAGAAATATTTACTTCTCTAGCAGGTTTCTATATGGTTCCCAGTCATTATAATACGACCTTGTAAAATCAAATGATCTAAATTAAACTAAACGTATCCAAATTAAACTTATTAGCTAACAAATCATTCTAAAACACGATATATGCAAATAAAAAGTTCTAAATTCAACTTAACTTATCGTAATATAACTATTATAACTAAACCATTTTAATTAAACCTAACCTAAACACCTCAAGTGCCACAAACAGAAGGAAAAAACACCTTTAATATTATCGTGTAAGAGGCCCCTGTAACCCACTAACTCCAAGTAATGCATCTATATCAGTCTACCTGCGTCGGAAGCTCTATACGTGACTATGATAGTTACCCACTGCTGGAGAACATTTGTACTTCTATAATTACCCCTGGAGAAACAATGCACCAATTTACGATTTATTTATTTTATTTTTCATTTATTTTTTATTCTTGGTCCATACTGTAAACACCGCCCGCTTGTGAGTCCCGTCAGCCATTTTGTTCTAACTTTCGGGGATTCTAAAATAAACTAAATAAATAAATAAATAAATAAAACAAGCATCTTTTGTTTTTCTAACCCATGAGCTGTGAGTCTTCACTATATACTTCAACATTACTGTAAACTAAGGCTAGAGAGGGTGTGTACAGTACTAGTGGAGCCAAGACGAGAAGGTATTTCAAATCCCTAAAGGGTTTTACAAGTGGAGAGTCTTACAAGTGGGGGGTCTTACAGGTGGAGGGTCTAACAAGTGGAGGGTCTTACAGGTGGAGGATTTTAATAAGGATAAATACAACAAGTCTTACAGTTGAATCAGCCAAGTCGAGGAAAACTCTTAAGAGTCATGTAACTTCTACCTGGTGTTACCTGTAATCAAGCTAAGGTATATGTAAGAAGAATATTATATCGTTACTATCCATTCCTCTTCCACTATCCTGCGAGGTGGTGTATTAATAGGCACAGATACTCATGATAAAGAAGGAATAAAGAGAAAGACGCAAGATACCTATAAAATGCGACAGAATATACCTACACATGCGTAATCCTAACCCATCCCAACCCAACCCAACCCTATCCTACCCTCAGCTTCACCACAGTACACAAAGTCATTCTTGGTATCAGAGTGACGCATAAACACCCTGTATCGCCTAAGACACATTTGAATCGGATGGTTCGTTGACGGTTTTATTTCTTCGGTATAAACCAGTGAAGCAATTAGTTCGTGGGAACAGTGAGTCAAAATACTTCACATCAGCTTCGTTTACGACCTCCAGCTGATATTTACTTCTGTTGTCTATATCAATCACATTTTATAATGAAAACAAAAATATGGTTAGTTACTTAAAAATGAAAATAAATCATACTTAGATACTTAGGAGTGGGGAAAAAAGATACTTAAGATACTTAAAAATGAAAACACTCTTTGATACTTAAATTAGGACAAAATAAACGGACATAAAGATTTAACTATGAGCGGTGGATATTACATGTACCGGCTATCAATACAGAGGCGCTATTTAGCCGTGAAGTTCTCTCAGAAACCCAACAAGACAATATGTGGTCACGTAAGAATTTCAGGTTAATTTTTAACACCATCCGTCATTTTAAACCTTGGCACCTGTAGATTAAGAAAATATATATGGTGATATTTTTTCTGATGGGATAAAGGTCGTATTTGTCCAGAGAAGAGAGGAAAAAAATCACTTGAGAGGCATGACGCACAGAGTGTCTAAGGTGATAAAAGATCATATACTACCATTTGGGTTTTCAAATTAAGTTCATTACATAAAATATCAAACTCATAAAGATTACAAAAGAACAGAACACCATGAGCTCTCTACAGCTATTGTCAGCAGTCAATATGCTGATGTACAGAAGCTACACAATGTTATTGGTGACTGTAATCCCAGGAAAATGATGCTCTTATAAACTTGGTAACTGGAGCTGTAATGCCAGAAAATGCCAAATATGACAATCAATGAGCATATGAAGTTGGAAGCCAAAATTATGAAAATTTTGTCAAGGAACGTATTGTTGGTCCATTGAGCATCTGGGAAAAGCTGTCCAAGGTTAATCTACTGTCGTGGAAAGCAGCAAATAAGACTTCAACCATCAAATTGCTATCACAAGTTATAGAACTTAAGCAGGATATACAGTATATGCATCACAGAAGGGCAGCACTGTACATATCAAGTCACCAGACACTGATGTGTTTGGCATATTAAAGCAGCCTCAACTTGGAGAAAATACAAGTATGATAACAGGAACTGGTGAGCGACGACACATTGGGCAGAGAGCCTTACAGGTTTCCATGCCTTCACAGGATCTGACTGCATTGGAAAATTTGTTGGCAAAGGAAAGAAAGCATGTTGGAGCACTTTGATGAAATCTAACACAAAAGTCCTAGATGCATTCAAGATGCTGAGTAGACCAAATGCCCTCCAGCAGACATGTATATTGGTCTAGAGGAATTTGTATTTCAGCTCTACTGTCCACGAATGACTTTCACTAAACTGTCAAAACTTAGATGGCATCTCTTCAAGATAACGCAGGCAGAAGCTGGAGAACTACCAGCGACTGCAGCAACTCTAAAGTATCATATATTGAGAGGAAGGTATCAAGCTCTTCTGTGGTCTTGTGATGCAGACAGTGAAATGCTTTCACAATTAGAGCATGGCTGGAAGATTGACAATGACTGTTTCATACTAGTAATATCAGACCAACCACCAGCTCCAGAAGCAATCACAGAACTTGTTAAATGTGGATGTGGCGTCAGGAAATGTGGATCATTGTCATGTTCATACAGAAAGAATCAGAAAGAATAGCATGACATGCACCGAGATGTATAACTGTCAAGCAGATGATGAGAAATGCCTAAACAAGGTGAAGGAATCTGTTGTACACAGAAGACTCTGATGACGAGGACTGAAGCAATGTCGTAAATAATAACTTGTGACTTGTATACACATGATGTATAACACTACAAACTTTTAATAAATATAAAACGGTGGTTCTAAGCTTTTCAGATAATGGTAATAAGTATATGTTTAATTTCCAGTATTTGTCTTTAGCAATTAATTTTACTTACTGCAATCTCTTCTTTGCCAGAGACAGGATGGCATATATGAGCAGCCATGTTTGTAACACACTTAAGATATTATAACAGCATTCATAATATATAATGTTAAATTGTAATCATATAATACTACATGTTCATAGGTTATTAGTCATGTTTTAAGTTACTTAGGACTTAATGGTAATACGTCTGTGGTTCATTACGCCGCTCTTTGATAAAACTTCTTTAATGGCATAAAACTTATAATAAACCGTTCAGAAAAAATTACACCACAGTTCCTTAACATAGTTTTTAAGGATTATTACGATGTATGGTGTCAAAAATTAACATGAAATTTTTACGGGATTACTTAAGCTCCTACACTAAAACCTGCCGACCTAACCTAACCTTTTTTACCCACCTCTACCTACTTACTCTACCTAACCTGACATAATCTAACCTAACCTGACATAATCTAACCTAACCTGACATAATCTAACCTAACCCGACATAATCTAACCTAACCTGAAATAATCTAACCTAACCTGACATAATCTAACCTAACCTGACATAATCTAACCTAACCTGACGTAATCTGACCTAACCTGACATAATCTAACCTAACCTGACATAATCTAACCTAACCTGACATAATCGAACCTAACCTGACATAATCGAACCTAACCTCCCCGTCTGACATAAGCTAACCTAATCAAACCTAACTTTCCCACCTACCGACCGTAACCTATCTACTTATTACCTACCTAACCTAACTTAACTTAATCCAACCTGACGTAATCTAACCTAACCTATTGAAACTTAACTTAACCACCTACCTCATCTAACACCACTTTGTAATCTCTTTGCACTACTGCCTACAGGATGAGTATTGGGGGCACAATAAACTAGCCTCTAACTGGCAAAATTAACAAAACTAACCTAACCTAACCCAACCTGACTTTACCTAACTTGATCTGATCTATCCAACTTAAACATCTTAGAATATATAATAAAGCCGCTAAGTTAATTTAGGCTAAATATGGTTGATTCATATTTCGTTTTGACAGAAATTCCCGGCAAAATAACGTATCTATATTGAGAACCACCGCCATGTTGGTTCCACGTTAACAAGACACGGATACACTACAGAATAACCCACGTTCGTTTAACCTCCATTACTACAGTTTACTTTATAATCTTACTTCACAATCTTCACTACATCTCACTTCACAATCTTCACTACATCTCACTCCACAATCTTCACTACATCTCACTTCACAATCTTCACTACATCTCACTTCACAATCTTCACTACATCTCACTTCACAATCTTCACTACATCTAACTTCACAATCTTCACTACATCTCACTTCACAATCTTTACCACATCTTACTTCACAATCTTTACCACTTCTTACTTCACAATCTTCACTACATCTCACTTCACAATCTTCGCTACATCTCACTTCATAATCTTCACCACATCTCACTTCACAATCTTCACTACATCTCACTTCACAATCTTCACTACATCTCACTTCACAATCTTCACTACATCTCACTTCACAATCTTCACTACATCTCACTTCACAATCTTCACTACATCTCACTTCACAATCTTCACTACATCTCACTTCACAATCTTCACTACATCTCACTTCACAATCTTCACCACATCTCACTTCACAATCTTCACTACATCCCACTTCACAATCTTCACCACGTCTCACTTCACAGTCTTCACTACATCTCACTTCACAATCTTCACTACATCTCACTTCACAATCTTCACTACATCTCACTTCACAATCTTCACTACATCTCACTTCACAATCTTCACTACATCTCACTTCACAATCTTCACTACAAGTCACTTCACAATCTTCACTACATCTCACTTCACAATCTTCACTACATCTCACTTCACAATCTTCACTACATCTCACTTCACAATCTTCACTACATCTCACTTCACAATCTTCACTACATCTCACTTCACAATCTTCACTAACACCATCCTTCATCGCTACATATAACAACATCCATCATCACTACTTATAACACCATCCATCATCATCACTACATATAACACTATCCATCATCACTACATATAACATGATCCATCATCACTACATATAACACCATCCATCATCACTACATATAGAACCATCCATCACGACATATAACACCATCCAACATCACTACATATAACACCAACCATCATCACTACATATAACATCATCCATCATCACTACATATAACTCCATCCATCATCACTACATATGACACCATCCAGCATCACTACATATAACACCACCCATCATCACTACATATAACATCATGCATCATCACTACATATAACACCATCCATCATCACTACATATAAAACCAACCTATCATCACTACATATAATATCATCCATCATCACTACATATAACACCATCCAACATCACTACATATAACACCACCCATCATCACTACATATAACATCATCCATCATCACTACATATAGCACCATCCATCATCACTACATATAAAACCATCCTATCATCACTACATATAACATCATCCATCATCACTACATATAACA
>NW_024757339.1:0-28639 GCF_018991925.1 Homarus americanus | reverse complement strand
TAATCTCGATGAGGAGACTTTGTTATACTCAATGAGGGGAGTTTGTTATACTCGATCAGTGGACTTTGTTATACTCGATCAGGGGCCTTTGTTATACTCGATTAGGGGCCTTTATTATACTCGATCAGGCGCCTTTGTTATACTCGACCAGGGGTCTTTGTTAAACTCGATGAGGAGACTTTGTTATACTCGATCAGGGGAGTTTGTTATACTCGATCAGTGGCCTGTGTTATACTCGATCAGGGGCCTTTGTTATACTCGATCAGGGGACTTTGTTATAATCGACCAGGAGTCTTTGTTATACTCGATCAGGGGCCTTTTTTATACTTGATTAGGGGGCTTTGTTATACTGGATCAGGGGACTTTGTTATTCTCGATCAGGGGGACTTTGTTATACCTGACTGTAATTTTGTTATACTCGACCAGGGAACTTTGTTATACTCGATCAGGGGTTTTTGATATACTCGTTTGTGTTAACTCTGATATATCTGATCAGGGGCCTTTGTTATATTCTTTGACCAGGGACTTTGTTATACCTGGCTTGAGGGGCCTTTGTTAAACTCTGATCAGGGGCCTTTGTTATACTCGATCAGGGGACATTGATAAACTCGATTAGGGGACTTTGTTATTCTCGATTAGGGGGACTTTGTTATACTCGATCAGGGGGCTTTGTTATACTCGATCAGGGAACTTTGTTATACTCGATCAGGGGCCTTTGTTATACACGTTCAGGCGCCTTTGTAATTTTCTTTGAGGGGCCTTTGTTATACTCGACCTGGGGACTTTGTTATACTCGATCAGGGACTTTTGTTAAAGTCGATCAGGGGCCTTTGTTATACTCAATCAGGGGACTTTGTTATACCTGATCAGGTGACTTTGTTATACTCGACCAGGAAACTTGTTATACTCGATGAGGGGCATTTGTTATAATCGTTCAGGGGACTTTGTTATACTCAATCAGGGGACTTTGTTATACTCGATCAGGGGACTTTGTTATACTCGATTAGGGGACTTTGTTATATTCGATGAGGGGACTTTGTTATACTCGATCATGGGACTTGTACTCGATGACTCGATGAGGGGACTCTGTTATACTCGATGAGGGACTCTGTAATACTCGATCAGGGGACTTTGTTATACTCGATCAGTGGCCTTTGTTATACTCTTTTAGAGGCTTTGTTATACTCGAACAGGGGCCTTTGTTAAACTCTTCAAAGGCCTTTGTTATTCTCGATTAGAGGACTTTGTTAATCTCGATGAGGAGACTTTGTTATACTTAATCAGGGGAGTTTGTTATACTCGATCAGTGGACTTTGTTATACTCGATCAGGGGCCTTTGTTATACTCGATTAGGGGCCTTTGTTATACTCGATCAGGCGCCTTTGTTATACTCGACCAGGGGACTTTGTTAAACTCGATGAGGAGACTTTGTTATACCCGATCAGGGGAGTTTGTTATACTCGATCAGTGGCCTTTGTTATACTCGATCAGGGGCCTTTGTTATACTCGATCAGGGGACTTTGTTATAATCAACCAGGAGTCTTTGTTATACTTGATCAGGGGAGTTTGTTATACTCGATCAGTGGCCTTTGTTATACTCGATCAGGGGACTTTGTTATTCTCGATCAGGGGGACTTTGTTATACTCGATCAGGGGACTTTGTTATACTCGATCAGGGAACTTTGTTATACTCGATCAGGCACCTTTGATATATTCGATCAGGGGCCTTTGTTATACTCGACGAGGGGACTTTGTTATACTCGATGAGGGGCCTTTGTTAAACTCGATTAGGGGCCTTTGTTATACTCGATCAGGGGACATTGATATACTCGATCAGGGGACTTTGTTCTACACGATCAGGGGACATTGTTATACTCGATCACGGGACTTTGTTATATTCGATGAGGGGACTTTGTTATACTCGATCATGGGACTTTGTTATACTCGACCAGTGGCCTTTGTTATACTCGATCAGGGGCCTGTGTTATACTCGATGGGGGGACTTTGTTATACTCGTTGAAAGGACTTTGTTATACACGTTCAGGCGCCTTTGTTATATTCGATCAGTGGCTTTTTGTTATACTCTGACCTGGTAACTTTGTTATATACTCGATCAGGGGCTTTGTTAAACTCGATTAAAGGGGCCTTTGTTATATACTCAATCAGGCGCCTTTGTTATATTCGATCAGTGGATTTTGTTATACTCGATCAGGGAGCTTTGTTTTACTCGACCAGGAAACTTTGTTATACTCGATGAGGGGCATTTGTTATAATCGTTCAGGGGAATTTGTTATACTCGATCAGGGGACTTTGTTATACTCGATGCGGGGACTTTGTTATACTCAATCAGGGGACTTTGTTATATTCGATGAGGGGACTTTGTTATACTCTATCATGGGACTTTGTTATACTCGATGAGGGGCCTTTGTTATACTCGATGAGGGGACTCTGTTATACTCGATCTGGGGACTCTGTAATACTCGATCAGGGGACGTTGTTATATTCGATGAGCGGCCTTTGTTATACTCTTTTAGAGGCCTTTGTTATACTCGAACAGGGGCCTTTGTTAAACTCGATCAAAGGCCTTTGTTATTCTCGATTAGAGGACTTTGTTAATCTCGATGAGGAGACTTTGTTTTACTCGATCAGGGGAGTTAGTTATACTCGATCAGGGAACTTTGTTTTACACGATCAGGGGACTTTGTATTACTCGATCAGGGGCCTTTGTTATACTCGATCAGGGGCCTTTGTTATACTCGATCAGACGCCTTTGTTATACTCGACCAGGGGTCTTTGTTATACTCGACCAGGGGTCTTTGTTATACTCGATCAGGGGCCTTTTTTATACTCGATCAGGGGCCTTTGTTATACTCGATCAGACGCCTTTGTTATACTCGATCAGGAGACTTTGTTATATTCGATGAGGGGACTTTGTTATACTCGACCATGGGACTTTGTTATGCTCGATTATGGGCCTTTGTTATACTCGATCAGGGGCCTTTATTATACTCGATCAGGGGACTTTGTTATACTCGATCAGGGGACTTTGTTATACTCGATCAGGTGACTTTATTGTTATACTCGATCAGGGAACTTTGTTATACTCGATCAGGGGCCTTTGTTATACACGTTCGAGCGCCTTTTACCTTTATATTCGATCAGGGCCTTTGTTATACTCGACCTGGGGACTTTGTTATATACTCGATCAGGGGCTTTTGTTAAACTCTGATCCAGGGCTTTTGTTAAACTCGATCAGAGACTTTGATGCCTTACTTGATCAGGGACATTGTTATACTCCAGTCAGGGCTGTTTTCAGGCAGGAAACTTTGTACCACTGGTAGACATTTGTTATACTCGATGAGGGGCATTTGTTATAATCGTTCAGGGGACTTTGTTATACTCGATCAGGGGACTTTGTTATAATCGATCAGGGGACTTTGCTATGCTCGATGAGGAGACTTTGTTATATTCGATGAGGGGACTTTGTTATACTCTATCATGTGACTTTGTCATACTCGATGAGGGGCCTTTGTTATACTCGATGAGAGGACTCTGTTATACTCGATTTGGGGACTCTGTAATACTCGATCAGGGGACGTTGTTATACTCTTTTAGAGACCTTTGTTATACTCGAACAGGGGCCTTTGTTAAACTCGATCAAAGGCCTTTGTTATTCTCGATTAGAGGACTTTGTTAATCTCGATGAGGAGACTTTGTTATACTCGATCAAGGGAATTAGTTTTACTCAATCAGGGTGACTTTGTTTTATTCGATCAGGGGACTTTGTTATACTCAATCAGGGGCCTTTGTTATACTCGATTAGGGGCCTTTGTTATACTCGATCAAGCGCCTTTGTTATACTCGACCAGGGGTCTTTGTTATACTCGACCAGGGGTCTTTGTTGTACTCGATGAGGGACCTTTGTTACACTCGATCAGGGGCCTTTGTTATACGCGTTCAGGCACCTTTGTTATATTCGATCAGGGGCCTTTGTTATACTCGACCAGGGGACTTTGTTATACTCCATCAGGGGCCTTTGTTAAACTCGATCAGGGGCCTTTGTTATACTCAATCAGGGGACTTTGTTATACTCGATCAGGGGACTTTGTTATACTCGATCAGGGGGCTTTGTTTTACTCGATCAGGAAACTTTGTTATACTCGATCAGGAGCCTTTGATATAATCGTGCAGGGGACTTTGCTATACTCGATCAGGGGACTTTGTTCTTCTCGATCAAGGGACTTTGTTATACTCGATCAGGGGTCTTTGTTATATTCGATGAGGGGACTTTGTAATACTCGACCATGGGAGTTTGTTATGCTCGATCAGCGGCCTTTGTTATACTCGATCAGGGGCCTTTATTATACCCGCTCAGGGGACTTTGTTATACTCGATCAGGGGACTTTGTTATTCTCGATCAGGGGGACTTTGTTAAACTCGATCAGGGCGCTGTTATACTCAATCCAGGGGACTTTGTTATGCTTTGATCAGGAGACTTTGTTATACTCGATCAGAGCTTTGTTTTACGACCAGGAAACTTTTTACTTACTCGATGAAGGGCATTTGTTATAATCGTTCAGGGCTTTTGTTATACTCGATCACGGGACTTTATTTATAGTCGATCAGGGGACTTTGTTATACTCGATTAGGGCTTTGTTATATTCGATGAGGGACTTTGTTATACTCGATCATGGGACTTTGTTATACTCGATCAGGGGCCTTTGTTATACTCGATGGGGACTCTGTTATACTCGATCAGGGGACTTTGTTATACTCGATCAGGGTCTTTGTTATATTCGATGGGGACTTTGTTATACTCGATCATGGGACTTTGTTATGCCTCGATAGGGGCCTTTGTTATACTCGATGGGGGACTTTGTTCCTCGATGAGAGGACTTTATTATACTCGATCGGGGCCTTTTCGCCACTCGATCAGGGCCTTTGTTATACTCGATCGAACGCCTTTGTTATACTCGATCAGGGACTTTGTTATATTCAATGGGGACTTGTTATACTCGACCATGGGACTTTATTTATGCTCGATCAGGGAGACGCTGTTATACTCGATCAAGGGCCTTTATTATACGATCAGGGGACTTTGTTATATCGATCAGGGGACTGTTATACTCGATTGGGGGACTTTATTTATACTCGATCAGAGAACTTTGTTATACTCGATCAGGGGCCTTTGTTATACGTTCAGGCGCCTTTGTTATATTCGATCAGGGGCCTTTGTTATACTCGACCTGGGGACTGTTATACTCGATCGGGGCTTTGTTAAACTCGATCAGGGGCTTTTGTTAAACTCGATCAGGACTTTGTTATACTTGATCAGGGGACATTGTTATACTCGATCAGGGGAACTGTTTTACTCGACCAGGAAACTTTATTTATGCTCGATGAGGACATTTGTTATAATCGTTCAGGGGACTTTGTTATACTCGATCAGGGGACTTTGTTATACTCGATCAAGGGGACTTTGCTATGCTCGATGAGGAGACTTTGTTTTTATTCGATGAGGGACTTTGTTATACTCTATCATGTGACTTTGTCATACTCGATGAGGGAGCTGGTATATACTCGATGAGGACTCATATACTCGATTTAGAGTTTCAATATACTCGATCAGGGACGTATACTCTTTTAAAGTTCTTTATTATACTCGAACGGGGCCTTTGTTAAACTCGATCAAGGCTTTGTTATTCTCGATTAGAGGACTTTGTTAATCTCGTGAGGAGACTTTGTTATACTCGATCAAAGGGAATTAGTTATACTCAATCAGGGTGACTTTTGTTTTATTCGATCAGGGGACTTTGTTATACTCAATCAGGACGCTGTTATACTCGATTAGGGCCTTTGTTATACTCGATCAGGCGCCTTTGGTATACTCGACCAGGGTCTTTGTTATACTCGACCAGGGGTCTTTATTTGGCATACTCGATGAGGACCATTGTTATGCTCGATCAGGGGCCTTTGTTATGCGTTCCAGGCACCTTTGTTATATTCGATCAGGGCGCTGTTATATACTCGACCAGGGACTTTGGTATACTCGATCAGGGGCGCTGTTAAACTCGATCAGGGGCCTTTGTTGCTCTCAATCAGGGGACTGTTATACTCGATCAGGGACTGTTATACTCGATCAGGGGCTTTGTTTTTCTCGATCAGGAAACTTTGTTATACTCGATCAGGGCCTTTGATATAATCATTAGGGGGACTTTGATATACTCGATCAGGGGACTTTGTTCTTCTCGATCAGGGGACTTTGTTATACTCGATCAGGGTCTTTGTTATATTCGATGAGGGACTTTGTAATACTCGACCATGGGGTTGGTAACTAACTCGATCAAGGGGCCTTTGTTATACTCGATCAGGGGGCCTTTATTACTTATACCCGCTTCAGGGGACTTTTTTCTCGATCAGGGACTTTGTTATTCTCGATCAGGGGACTTTGTTAAACTCGATCAGGGGCCTTTGTAATCAGGGACTTTGTTATACTTGATCAGAGACTTTGTTGTACTCGATCAGGGGCTTTGTTTTCTCGACCAGAAACTTTTTATACTCGATGAGGGCCATTGTTATAATCGTTCAGGGGACTTTGTTATACTCGATCAGGGCTTTGTTATACTCGATCAGGGACTTTGTTATACTCGATTAGGGGCTTTGTTATATTCGATCAGGGGACTTTGTTATCTCGATCATGGGACTTTGTTATACTCGATCAGGGGCCTTTGTTATATCTCGATAAGGGCGCTGTTATACTCGATGAGGGGATTTGTTCTACTCGATCAGGGGACTTTGTTATACTCGATCAGGGGATTTGTTATATTCGATCAGGGACTTTTGTCATACTCGATCATGGGACTTTGTTATACTCGATCAGGGCCTTTATTATACCCGATTAGGGGACTTTCTTTACTCTCGATCAGGGGTCTTTGTTATTCTCGATCAGGAGGCTTTGTTATACTCGATCAGGGGCTTTGTTATACTCGATCAGGGAACTTTGTTATACTCGATCAGGGGCCTTTGTTATACACGTTCAGGCGCCTTCGTTATATTCGATACTCTTGATTAGGGGGACTTTATATATTCGATGAGGGACTTTTGTTATACCGATCATGGGACTTTGTTATACCTGGATGAGGGGCCTTTGTTATACTCGATGAGGGGGACTCTGTTATACTCTCGATGAGAGGACTCTGGAAATACTCGATCAGGGACTTTGTTATACCATCAGTGGCCTTTATATACTCTTTAGGAGGCTTTGTTATACCTCGAACAGGGGCCTTTGTAAACTCTTCAAAGGCCTCATATTCTCGATTAGAGGACTTTGTTAATCCTGATGAGGAGACTTTGTTATACTCAATTAGGGAGTTTGTTACTCGATCAGTGGACTTTCAAAGAGTACTCTGGGATCAGGGGCCTTTGTTATACTCGATTAGGGGCCTTTGTTATACTCGCCGATCAGGCGCCTTTGTTATACTTCCACCAGGGTCTTTGTTAAACTCGGCGAGGAGACTTGGTTATACCCGATCAGGGTGCTTTGTTATACTCGATCAGTGGCCTTTGTTATATTTCGATCAGGGCCTTTGTTATACTCGATCAGGGGACTTTGTTAAACTGATCTGTGAGTCTTTGTTATACTCGATCAGGGCCTTTGTTATACCTCTGATTAGGGGCTTTGTTATACTCGATCAGGGACTTTTGTTATTTTCGGATGAGGGGGGACTTTGTTTATACTTGATCAGGGACTTTGTTATACCTCGGGATCAGGAAATTTGTTATATCGATCAGGGCCTTTGTTATACCTGTTCAGGCACCTTTGATATCTTGATCAGGGCCCTTGTTATGGCCCTGACCAGGGGACTTGTTATACCTGGATGAGGGGCCTTTTGTTAAACTCGGGATCAGGGCCTTGTTATACTCGGATCAGGGACATTGATATACTCGATCAGGGACTCCCTTTGTCTTCTACACGATCAGGGCCTTATTATACCACATCAGGACTTGGTTATACTCGATCAGGGGACTTTGTTATTCTCGATCAGGGGACTTTGTTATACGCGGCGAGGGGGCTTTGTTATACCTGACTAGGAACTTGTTATACTCGATCAGGGCCTCGGTTATGGCCACGTTCAGACACCTTTTGTTATTTCTTTGAGGCCTCGGTTATACTCGATGGGGACTTTGTTATACTCGATCAGGGGACTTTGTTATCGATCAGGGGACTTTGTTATATCAGGGGGCTTTGTTATACTGACTTTGTTATACTCGACCAGGAAACTTGTTATACTCGATGAGGGGCATTTGTTATAATCGTTCAGGGGACTTTGTTATACTCAATCAGGGGACTTTGTTATACTCGATCAGGGGGCTTTGATTTACTCGACCAGGTAACTTTGTTATACTCGATGAGGGGATTTGTTATAATCTTTCAGGGGAATTTGTTATACTCGATCAGGGGACTTTGTTATACTCGATCAGGGGCCTTTGTTATACTCGATCAGGGGACTTTGTTATATTCGATGAGGGGACTTTGTTATACTCTATCATGGGACTTTGTTATACTCGATGAGGGGCCTTTGTTATACTCGATGAGGGGACTCTGTTATACTCGATCTAGGGACTCTGTAATACTCGATCAGGGGACGTTGTTATACTCGATCAGCGGTCTTTGTTATACTCTTTTAGAGGCCTTTGTTATACACGAACAGGGGCCTTTGTTAAACTCGATCAAAGGCCTTTGTTATTCTCGATTAGAGGACTTTGTTAATCTCGATGAGGAGACTTTGTTATACTCGATCAGGGGAGTTAGTTATACTCGATCAGGGAACTTTGTTTTACTCGATCAGGGGACTTTGTTTTACTCGATCAGGGGCCTTTGTTATACTCGATCAGGGGCCTTTGTTATACTCGATCAGACGCCTTTGTTATACTCGACCAGGGGTCTTTGTTATACTCGACCAGGGGACTTTGTTATACTCGATCAGGGCCTTTTTTATACACACGTTCAGGGCCTTTGTTAATTTCCGATCAGAAATTTTTGTTTATACCTGACCTGGGGACTTTTGTTAATTGGATCAGCTTTTTGTTAAACTCGATCAGTTTCTTTGTTAACTTCCGACTTCAGAGGGACTTTGTTATACTTGATCAGGGACTTTGTTATACCTGGATCAGGGGGCTTTGTTTTTACTCTTGACCAGGAAACTTTGAAAGCTATACTCGATAAGCGGGGTATTTGTGATAATCGTTCAGGGGACTTTTTGTTATACCTGGGATCAGGGACTTTTGTTATACCTGGATCAGGGACTTTGTTATACCTGATCAGGGACTTTGTTATATTCGATGAGGGGACTTTGTTATACTCGATCATGGACTTTGTTATACTCGATGAGGGCCTTTGTTAGACTCCGGGATGAGGGGACTCTGTTATACTCGATGAGGGGACTTGTAATACCTGATCAGGGGACTTTGTTATACTCGGATCAGTGGCTTTTACATACCTTTTAGAGGCTCTTGTTATACTCTCGGAATATGGCCTTTGTTAAACTCTCGATCAAATGCCTTTGTTATTCTCGGATTAGAGGACTCTGGTTAATCCTGGATGAGGAGAGACTTTGTTATACCTGGGATCAGGGGGACTCTTTTGTTTTTACCTGATCAGGGGTTTATACTCAGATCAGGGGACTTGTTTATACCCGATGAGGGGTCATCTTTGTTACCTTCCGATCAGGGGCCTTTGTTATACTCGATCAGGCGCCTTTGTTATACTCGACCAGGGGTCTTTGTTATACTCGATCAGGGGCCTTTGTTATACTTGATCAGGGGGCATTGTTATACTCGATCAGGAGACTTTGTTATTCTCGATGAGGGGGACTTTGTTATACTCGATCAGAGGGCTTTGTTATACGCGTTCAGGCGCCTTTGTTATATTCGATTAGGGGCCTTTGTTATACTCGATCAGGGGCCTTTGTTAAACTCGATCAGAGACCTTTGTTATACTCAATCAGGGGACTTTGTTATACTCGATCATGGGCCATTTTTAAACTCGATTAGGGGCCTTTGTTATACTCAATCAGGGGACTTTGTTATACTCGATCAGGGGACTTTGTTATACTTGATCAGGGAGCTTTGTTTTACTCGATCAGGAAACTTTGTTGTACTCGATCAGGGGCCTTTGTTTGTTTTAATCGTTCAGGGGACTCTGTTATACTTGATCAGGGGACTTTGTTCTCCTCGATCAGGGGACTTTGTTATACTCGATGAGGGAACTTTGTTATATTCGATGAGGGGACTTTGTTATGCTCGACAATGGGACTTTGTTATACTCGATCAGGGGCCTCTGTTATACTCGATGAGGGGCCTTTGTTATACCCGATCAGGGGACTTAGTTATACTCGATCAGGGGATTTTGTTATACTCTATGAAGTGGGCTTTGTTATACTCGATGAGGGGCCTCTGTTATACTTGATGAGGGGGCTTTATTATACTCGATCAGGGGACTTTGTTATTCTCGATCAGGAGGACTTTGTTATACTCGATCAGGGGGCTTTGTTATACTCGATCAAGGGCCTTTGTTATACACGTTCAGGCGCCTTTGTTATATTCGATCAGGGGCCTTTGTTATACTCGACCTGGGTACTTTGTTATACTCGATCAGGGGACTTTGTTATACTCTATCATGGGACGTTGTTATACTCGATGAGGGGCCTTTGTTATACTCGATGAGGGGACTCTGTAATACTCGATCTGGGGACTCTGTAATACTCGATCAGGGGACGTTGTTATACTCGATCAGCGGCTTTTGTTATACTTTTTTAGAGGCCTTTGTTATACTCGAACAGGGGCCTTTGTTAAACTCGATGAAAGGCCTTTGTTATTCTCGATTAGTGGGTTTGTTAATCTCGATGAGGAGACTTTGTTATACTCGATCAGGGGAGTTAGTTATACTCGATCAGGGGACTTTGTTTTATTCGATCAGGGGACTTTGTTATACTCGATCAGGGGCCTTTGTTATACTCGATTAGGGGCCTTTGTTATATTCGATTAGGCGCCTTTGTTATACTCGACCAGGGGTCTTTGCTATACTCGACCAGGGGTCTTTGTTATACTCGATCAGGGGACTTTGTTATACTCGATCAGGGGTCTTTGTTATATTCGATGAGGGGACTTTGTTATACCCGATCAGGGGCCTTTGTTAAACTCGATCAGGGGCCTTTGTTATACTCAATCAGGGGACTTTGTTATACTCGATCAGGGGACTTTGTTATACTCGAACAGGGGGCTTTGTTGTACTCGATCAGGAAACTTTGTTATATTCGATCAGGGGCCTTTGATATAATCGTGCAGGGGACTTTGCTATACTCGATCAGGAGACTTTGTTCTTCTCGATAAGGGGGACTTTGTTATACTCGATCAGGGGGCTTTGTTATACTCGATCAGGGAACTTTGTTATACTCGATCAAGGGCCTTTGTTATACACGTTCAGGCGCCTTTGTTATATTCGATCAGGGGCCTTTGTTATACTCGACCAGGGGACTTTGTTATACTCGATCAGGGGCCTTTGTTAAACTCGATCAGGGGACTTTGTTATATTCGATGAGGGGACTTTGTAATACTCGACCATGGGAGTTTGTTATGCTCAATCAGGGGCCTTTGTTATACTCGATCAGGGGCCTTTATTATACCCGCTCAGGGGACTTTGTTATGCTCGATCAGGGGACTTTGTTATTCTCGATCAGGGGGACTTTGTTAAACTCGATCAGGGGCCTTTGTTATACTCAATCAGGGGACTTTGTTATACTTGATCAGGAGACTTTGTTATACTCGATCAGGGGACTTTGTTTTACTCGACCAGGAAACTTTCTTATACTCGATGAGGGGCATTTGTTATAATCGTTCAGGGGACTTTGTTATACTCGATCAGGGGACTTTGTTATACTCGATCAGGGGATTTTGTTATACTCGATTAGGGGACTTTGTTATATTCGATGAGGGGACTTTGTTATACTCGATCATGGGACTTTGTTATACTCGATGAGGGGCCTTTGTTATACTCGATGAGGGGACTCTGTTATACTCGATCAGGGAACTTTGTTAAACTCGATCAGGGGTCTTTGTTATATTCGAAAAGGGGACTTTGTTATTCTCGATAAGGGGACTTTGTTATACTTGATTAGAGGACTTTGTTATACTCGATCAAGGGCCTTTGTTATACTCGATCAGGGACTTTGTTATATTCGATCCGGGGGCTTTCTTATATTCGATCAGGGACCTTTGTTATACTCGATTAGAGGACTTTGTTTTACACGATCAGGGGTTATGTTATACTCGATCAGGGGACTTTGTTATCCTCGACCAGGGAGTTTGTTATACTCGATCAGGGGACTTTGTTATACGCGATCAGGGGACTTTGTTATACTCGGTGAGGGGACTTTGTTATACTCGATCAGGGGCCTTTGTTAAACTCGATCAAAGGCCTTTGTTATTCTTGATTAGAGGACTTTGTTATACTCGATGAGGAGACTTTGTTATACTCGATCAGGGGCCCTTGAATTACTCGATCAGGGGCCTTTGTTATACTCGATCAGGGGCCTTTGTTATTCTCGATTAGAGGACTTTGTTAAACTTGATGAGGAGACTTTGTTATACTCGATCAGGGGACTTTGTTATATTCGATGAGGGGACTTTGTTATACTCGACCAAGGGAGTTTGTTATGCTCGATCAGGGGCCTTTGTTATACTCGATCAGGGGCCTTTATTATACCCGATCAGGGGACTTTGTTATTCTCGATCAGGGGACTTTGTTATTCTCGATCAGGTGGAGTTTATTATATTCGATCCAGGGGCTTTGTTATACTCGAGCAGGGAACTTTGTTATACTCGATCAAGGGCCTTTGTTATACTCGTTCAGGCGCCTTTGTTATATTCGATCAGGGGCCTTTGTTATACTCGACCAGGGGACTTTGTTATACTCGATCAAGGGCTTTTGTTAAACTCGATCAGGGGCCTTTATTTATACTCAATCAGGGGACTTTGTTATACTTGATCAGGGGACTTTGTTATACTCGATCAGGGGGCTTTGTTATACTCGACCGAAACTTTGTTATACTCGATGAAGAAATTTTGGTACATAAATCGTTCAGGGGACTTTGTTATACTCGATCAGGGACTTTTATACTCGATCAGGGGACTTTGTTATATTCGATGATGGGACTATTTTATACTCGATCATGGGACTTTGTTATTTTCGATGAGGGGCCTTTGTTATACTCAATCAGGGGCCTTTGTTATACCCGATAAGGAGACTTTGTTATAATCGATCAGAGGACTTTGTTATACTCTATGAGGGGGCTTTGTTATCCTCGATCAGGGAACGTTATTATACTCGGTGAGGGGACTTTGTTATACTGGATTAGGGGACTTTGTTTTACTCGATGAGGGGGCTTTGTTATACTCGATCAGGGGACTTTGTTATACTCGATCAGGGGCCTTTGTTATACTCGTTCAGGCACCTTTGTTATATTCGATCAGGGGCCTTTGTTATACTCGATCAGGGGACTTTGTTATAATCGACCAGGAGTATTTGTTATACTCGATCAAGGGCCTTTGTTATGCTTGATTAGGGGGCTTTGTTATACTCGATCAGGGGACTTTTTTATTCTCGATCAGGGGGACTTTGTAATACTCGATCAGGGGACTTTGTTATACTCGATCAGGGAACTTTGTTATACTCGATCAGAGGCCTTTGTTAAACTCGATCAGGGGCCTTTGTTATACTCGATCAGGGGACATTGATATACTCGATCAGGGGACTTTGTTCTACACGATCAGGGGACTTTGTTATACTCGATCAAGGGACTTTGTTATTCTCGATCAGGGGGACTTTGTTAAACTCGATCAGGGGCCTTTATTATACTCAATCAGGGGACTTTGTTATACTTGATCAGGGGACTTTGTTATACTCGATCAGGGGGCTTTGTTTTACTCGACCAGGAAACTTTGTTATACGCGATGAGGGGCATTTGTTATAATCGTTCAGGGGACTTTGTTATACTCGATGAGGGGACTTTGTTATACACGATCAGGGAACTTTGTTATACTCGAGTAGGGGACTTTGTTATATTCAATGAGGGGGGGACTTTGTTATACTCGATCAGGGGACTTTGTTACACTCGATTAGGGCAGTCTGTTATACTCGAGGAGGGGACTCTGTTATACTCTTTTAGAGGCCTTTGTTATACTCGAACAGGGGCCTTTGTTAAACTCGATCAAAGGGCTTTGTTATTCTCGATTAGAGGACTTTGTTAAACTCGATGAGGAGACTTTGTTATACTCGATCAGGGGAGTTTGTTATACTCGATCAGTGGCCATTTTATACTCGATCAGGGGCCTTTGTTATACTCGATCAGGGGCCTTTGTTATACTCGATCAGGGGACTTTGTTATAATCGACCAGGAGTCTTTGTTATACTCGATCAGGGGCCTTTGTTATACTTGAGCAGGGGGCTTTGTTATACTCGATCAGGGGACTTTGTTATTCTCGATCAGGGGGACTTTGTTGTACTCGATAAGGGGACTTTGTTATACTCGATCATGGGACTTTGTTATACTCGATGAGGGGCCTTTGTTATACTGGATGAGGGGACTCTGTTATACTCGATCAGGGGACTTTGTTATACTCGATCAGGGGACTTTGTTATATTCGATGAGGGGACTTTGTTATACTCGATCATGGGACTTTGTTATACTCGATGAGGGGCCTTTGTTATACTCGATGATGGGACTCTGTTATACTCGATCAGGGAACTTTGTTATACTCGATCAGGGGACTTTGTTATATTCGATGAGGGGACTTTGTTATACTCGATCATGGGACTTTGTTTTACTCGATGAGGGGCCTTTGTTATACTCGATGAGGGGACTTTGTTCTACTCGATCAGGGGACTTTGTTATACTCGATCAGGGGACTTTGTTATATTCGATCAGGGGACTTTGTTATCCTCGACCAGGGGAGTTTGTTATATTCGATGAGAGGACTTTGTTATACTCGATCAGGGGACTTTGTTATACTCGGTGAGGGGACTTTGTTATACTCGATCAGGGGACTTTGTTTAACTCGATCAGAGGCCTTTGTTATACTCGATCAGGGGACTTTGTTATACTCGATCAGGGAACTTTGAAATACTCGATCAAGGGCCTTTGTTATACTCGTTCAGGCGCCTTCGTTATATTCGATTAGGGGCCTTTATTATACTCGACCAGGGGACTTTGTTATACTCGATCATTGGACTTTGTTATACTCGATCAGGGGCCTTTGTTATACTCGATCAGGGGGCTTTGTTATACTCGATCAGTCGAATTTGTTATACTTGATCAGGGGACTTTGTTATACTCGATCAGGGGACTTTGTTATACTCGATGACGGGCCTTTTTTAAACTCGATCAGAGGCCTTTGTTATACTCGATCAGGGGACTTTGTTATACTCGATCAGGGGACTTTGTTACACTCGATTAGGGCAGTCTGTTACACTCGACCAGGGGACTCTGTTATACTCGATCAGGGAACTTTGTCATACTCGATCAGGTGCCTTTGTTATACTCGAAAAGTGGCCTTTGTTATACTCGATGAGGGGACTCTGTTATCCTCGATCAGCGGACTCTGTAATACTCGATCAGGGGACTTTGTTATACTCGAAAAGTGGCCTTTGTTATATATAATCGTTCAGGGTACTTTGTTATACTTTCGATGAGGGACTTTGGTATACGGTCAGGAACTTTGTTATACTCGAGTAGGGGACTGTTATACATATTCAATGAGGGACTTTGTTATACTTTCGATCATGGGACTTTGTTATACTTTCGATGAGGGCCTTTATTATGCTCATTAGGGGACTCTGTTATACTCGATCGAGGACTTTGTTATATACTCGATCAGGGGTCTTTGTTATATTCGATGAGGGACTTTTGTTATACTCGATCATGGGACTTTGTTATACTTGATAAGGGGCCTTTGTTATACTCGATGAGGGACTTTGTTCTACTCGATCAGGGGACTTTGTTATACTCGATCAGGGGACTTTGGTATATTCGATCAGGGACTTTGTTATACTTTCGATCATGAGACTTTGTTATACTTTCGATTAGGGGCCTTTGTTATACTCGATCAGGGAACTTTGTTATCCTCGACCAGGACTTTGTTATACTTCGGTGAGGGGACTTTGTTATACTCGATCAGGGGCCTTTGTTAAACTCGATAAAGGCCTTTGTTATTCTCGATTAGAGAACTTTGTTAAACTCGATGAGGAGACTTTGTTATACTCGATCAGGGGCCCTTGTTATACTCGATCAGAGGCCTTTGTTATACTCGATCAGGGGCCTTTGTTATTCTCGATTCGAGGACTTTGTTAAACTCGGTAGGAGACTTTTGTTATACTCGATCAGGGGACTTTGTTTATATTCGATGAGGGGCCTTTGTTATACTCGACCATGGGAGTTTGGTATGCTCGATCAGGGCCTTTGTTATACTTTCGATCAGGGGCCTTTATTATACCCGATCAGGGGACTTTGTATACTCGATCAGGGGACTTTGTTATTCTCGTCAGGGGACTTTGTTATATACTCGATAAGGGGACTTTGTTATAATGGATCATGGGACTTTGTTATATATACTCGATGAGGGGCCTTTGTTATACTCGATAGAGGGACTCTGTTATACTCGATCTAGGGCCTTTGTTATACACGTTCAGAGCGCCTTTGTTATATTCTTTGAGGGGCCTTTGTTATACTCGACCTGGGGACTTTGTTATACTCGACCTGGGGACTTTGTTATACTTTCGATCAGGGACTTTTGTTAAAAGTCGATCAGGGGGCCTTTGTTATACTCCAATCAGGGACTTTGTTATACTTGATCAGGGGACTTTGTTATACTCTACCAGGAAACTTTGTTATACTCGATGAGGGCATTTGTTATAATCGTTCAGGGACTTTTGTTATACTGCGATCAGGGGATTTTGTTATACTCGATCAGAACTTTGTTATACTCGATTAAGGGGTATATTTGATGAGGGACTTTGTTATACTCGATCATGGGACTTTGTTATACTTCGATGAGGAGCGCTGTTATACTCGATGAGGGGACTCTGTTATGCTCGATGAGGGACTCTGTAATATACTCGATCAGGGGACTTTGTTATACTCGATCAGTGGCCTTTGTTATACTCTTTTAGAGGCTTTGTTATACTGAACAGGGGCCTTTGTTAAACTCTTCAAAGGCCTTTGTTATTCTCGATTAGAGGACTTTGTTAATCTCAGCGAGAACTTTGTTATACTCAATCCAGAGTTTGTTATACTCGATCAGTGGACTTTGTTATACTCGATCAGGGGCCTTTGCTATACTTTCGATTAAGGGGCCTTTGTTATACTCGATCAGGCGCCTTTGTTATATATTCGATCAGGGGATTTTGTTATACTCGATCAGTGGCCTTTGTTATACTCGATCAGGGGCCTTTGTTATACCCGATCAAGGGGACTTTATTTATAATCGACTAGGGTCTTTGTTACATACTCGATCAGGGGCCTTTGTTATACTTGATTAGGGGGCTTTGTTATACTCGATCAGGACTTTGTTATTCTCGATCAGGGGACTTTGTTATACTTTCGATCAGGGAACTTTATTTATACTCGATCAGGGGCCTTTGTTATACTCGTTCGAGCTGCTTTGATATATTCGATCAAGGGGCCTTTGTTATACTCGACAGGGGACTTTGTTATACTCGATGAGGGGCCTTTGTTAAACTCGATGAGGGGGCCTTTGTTATACTCGATCAGGGACATTGATATACTTTCGATTAGGGGACTTTGTTCTACGATCCAGGAACTTTGTTATACTCGATCACGGGACTTTGTTATATTCGATGAGGGACTTTGTTATACTCGATCATAGGGACTTTGTTATACTCGATCAATTGGCCTTTGTTATACTCGATCAGGCGCCTTTGTTATACTCGATAGAGGGGACTTTTGTTATACTGGGTGAGGGACTTTGTTATACTCGCTCAGGATTTTGTTATACTCGATCAGGGGACTTTGTTATACTCGATCAGGGGACATTGTTATACTCGACCAGGGAGTTTGTTATACTCGACCCGGGGATTTTTTGTCCTCGATCAGGGGCCTTTGTTAAGCTTCGATCAGGGCCTTTGTTATACTCAACCAGGGACTTTGTTATACTCGATGAGGGGGCCTTTGTTATCTCGATCAGAAGGCCTTTGTTATACGATCAGGGACTTTGTTATACTGCGATCAGGGGACTTTGTTACACTCGATTGGGGCAGTCTGTTATACTCGATCAGGGGACTCTGTTATACTCGATCAGGGACTTTGTTATACCCGATCAAGGGGCCTTTGTTATACTCGATCGGGGCCTTTGTTATACACGATCAGGGGACTTTGTTATATTCGATAAAGGGGACTTTGTTGTACTGGATCATGGGACTTTGTTGCCGCCGATAGAGGGCCTTTGTTATACTCGATGGGGACTCTGTTATACTCAATCTGGGGGGGCTTTGTTATATACTCGATCCAGGACTTTGTTATACTTGATCTGGGGCCTTTGTTATACTCGATCAGGGGCCTTTGTTATACTCGATTAGGCGCCTTTGTTATACTCGACCAGGGGTCTTTGTTATATACTCGATCAGGGGCCTTTGTTATACTTGATCAGGGGCTTTGTTATACTCGATCAGGGGACTTTGTTATTCTCGATCAGGGGTCTTTGTTATACTCGATCATGGGGCTTTGTTATACTCGATCAAGGGAACTTTGTTATACTCGATCAGGGGCGCTGTTATACGTTCAGGCGCCTTTGTTATATACGATCAGTGGGAACTTTGTTATACTCGTCAGGGGCCTTTGTATACACGTTAAGGCGCCTTTGTTATATTCGATCCGTGGCTTTTGTTGCTTTTCGACCTGGGAACTTTGTTATACTCGTCAGGGCTTTTGTTAAACTCGATCAGGGGCCTTTGTTATACTCAATCAGGGACTTTGTTATACTTGATCAGGGGACTTTGTTATACTCGGTCAGGGGGCTTTGTTTTTACTCGACCAGGAAACTTTGTTATACCGATGAGGGCATTGTTATAATCGTTCAGAAATTTGTTATACTTTTCGATCAGGGACTTTGTATACTGGTCAGGGACTTTGTTATATACTCGATCAGAGGACTTTGTTATATTCGATGAGGACTTTGTTATACTCTATCATGGGACTTTATTTATACTCGATGAGAGACGCTTTGTTATACTCGATAGAGGACTCTGTTATACTCGACCAGGGGTCTTTGTTATACTCGATCAGGGGCTTTGTTATACTTGATCAGGGGGCTTTTGTTATACTCGATCAGGGACTTTGTTATTCTCGATCAAAGGACTTTGTTATACTCGATCAGGGGGCTTTCTTACTTATACTCGATTGAGGTGACATACTCGATCAGGGGCCTTTGTTATACGCGTTCAGGCGCCTTTGTTATATTCGATTAGGGGCCTTTGTTATACTCGATCGGGGCCTTTGATGCTCGATCAAGAGACCTTTGTTATACTCAATCAGGAACTTTGTTATACTCGATCAGGGACTTTGTTATACTACTTGATCAGGGGGCTTTGTTTTAATCGATCAGGAAACTTTGTTATACTCGATTAGGGCCTTTGATATAATCGTGCAGGGACTTTGCTATACTCGATCAGGGACTTTGTTCTTCTCGATCAGGGACATTGTTATACTCGTCGAGGTCTTTGTTATGTTCGATGAGGGACTTTGTTATACTCGACCATGGGACATTGTTACATCGATCAGGGACCGTGTTATATGATCAGGGCCTTTGTTATACCCCAGTAGGGACATTTATTTATACTCGATCAGTGGACTGTTATATACAGGTGGGACTTTGTTATATAGTCAGGAGGTGCCGTAATACTCGGAAGGGACTTTCTTATACTCGATCAGGGCCTTTTGTTATACTCGATGAGGGGCCTTTGTTATACTCGATGAGGGGACTCTGTTATACTCGATCTGGGGACTCTGTAATACTCGATCAGGGGACGTTGTTTAAGCTCGATCAAGGCCTTTGTTATTCTCGATTAGGGACTTTGTTAATCACCGATGAGAACTTTGTTATACTCGATCAGGGGACTTTCATTTTACTCGATCAGGGGCCTTTGTTATACTCGATGGGGCCTTTGTTATACTCGATCGAACGCCTTTATACTTTCGACCAAATTCTTTGTTATACTCGACCAGGGTCTTTGTTATACTCTGATCAGGGGCCTTTTTTATATACTCGATCAGGGGCCTTTGTTATATAATTAAGGCATTTTGTATACTCGATCAGGAGCTTTGTTATATTCGATGAGGGACTTTGGTATACTCGACCATAGGACTTTGTTATGCTCGATTATGGGCCTTTGTTATACTCGATCAGGGGCCTTTCATTATACCCGATCAGGGACTTTGTTATACTCGATCAGGGACTTTGTTATACTCGATCAGGTGACTTTGTTATACTCGAACAGGGAACTTTGTTATACTCGATCAGAACTTTTGTTTATACTGACCATAGGGACTTTGTTGCATACTTTCGATCAGGGGCTTTTGTTAAACTCGATCAGGGGCTTTTGTTAAACTTCGATCCAGAGGACTTTGTTACTCTACTTGATCAGGGACTTTGTTATACTCGATCAGGGGCTTTGTTTTACTAAACCGGAAACTTTGTTACATACTACGATGAGGGCATTTGTTATGAATCGTTCAGGGGACTTTGGTATACTTTCCGATCAGGGGACTTTGTTATACTCACGATCAGGGGACTTTGTTATACTCGATCAAGGGCTTTCGTATATTCGATGAGGGGACTTTGTTATGCTCGATCATGGGACTTTGTTATACTCGATGAGGGGCCTTTGTTATACTCGATGAGGGACTCTGTTATACTCGATGAGGGGACTCTGTAATACTCGATCAGGGGACTTTGTTATACTCGATCCGTGGCCTTTGTTATACTCTTTTAGAGGCCTTTCTGTTATACTCGAACAAGGGCTTTTGTTAAAACTCCATCAAAGGCCTTTGTTATTCTCGATTAGAAGGACTTTGTTATCTCGATGAGGAGACTTTGTATACTTTCGATCAGGGGACTTTGTTTATACTGATCAGGGGCCTTTGTTATACTTGATCAGGGGCTTTGTTATACTCGATCAGGGACTTTGTTATTCTCGATGGGGGACTTTGTTATACTCGATCAGGGGGCTTTTCTTATACTCGATTAGGGAAATTTGTTATATAGTCAGAGACGCTGTTATGCAGCGTTCCAGGCGCCTTTGTTGCATATTACGATCAGGGGCCTTTGTTATATACTCGATCAGGAGCTGCTGTTCGCTTCGATCAGATACCTTTGTTTATATAATCAGGGGACTTTGTTATACTGCGATCAGGGGACTTTGTTATACTTGATCGAGGCTTTGTTTTCGATCAGGAAACTTTGTTATACTCGATCAGGGGCCTTTGATATAATCGTGCAGGGGACTTTGCTATACTCGATGAGGGGACTTTGTTCTTCTCGATAAGGGGACTTTGTTATACTCGATCAGGGGACTTTGTTATATTCTATGAGGGGACTTTGTTATACTCGACCATGGGACATCGTTATGGTCGATCAGGGGCCATTGTTATACTCGATCAGGGGCCTTTGTTATACCCGATCAGGGGACTTTCTTATACTCGATAAGGGGACTTTGTTATACTCTATGATGGGGCTTTGTTATACTCGATGAGGGGACTTTGTTATACTCGATCAGGGGACTCTGTAATACTCGATCAGGGGACGTTCTTATACTCGATCAGGGGCCTTTCTTATACTCGATCAGTGGACTTTTTTATATTCGATTAGAGGACTTTGTTAAACTCGATGAGGAGACTTTGTTATACTCGATCAGGGGCCTTTGTTATACTCGATCAGGGGCCTTTGTTATACTCAATAAGGGGACTTTGTTATACTTGATCAGAGGACTTTGTTATACTCGATCAGGGGGCTTTGTTTTACTCGACCAGGAAACTTTGTTATACTCGATGAGGGGCATTTGTTATAATCGTTCAGGGGACTTTGTTATACTCGATCAGGGGACTTTGTTATACTCGATCAGGGGACTTTGTTATACTCGATCAGGGGACTTTGTTATAATCGATGAGGGGACTTTGTTATACTCGATCATGGGACTTTGTTATACTCGATGAGGGGCCTTTGTTATACTCGATGAGGGGACTCTGTTATACTCGATGAGGGGACTCTGTAATACTCGATGAGGGGACTTTGTTTTACTCGATCAGTGGCCTTTGTTATACTCTTTTAGTAGCCTTTGTCATACTCGAACAGGGGCCTTTGTTAAACTCGATCAAAGGCCTTTGTTATTCTCGATTAGTGGACTTGGTTAATCTCGATGAGGAGACTTTGTTATACTCGATCAGGGGAGTTAGTTATACTCGATCAGGGGACTTTGTTTTATTCGATCAGGGGACTTTGTTATACTCGATCAGGGGCCTTTGTTATACTCGATGAGGGGCCTTTGTTATACTCGATCAGGCGCCTTTGTTATACTCGACCAGGGGTCTTTGTTATACTCGACCAGGGGTCTTTGTTATACTCGATCAGGGGCCTTTGTTATACTCGATCAGGGGCCTTTGTTATACGCGTTCAGGCACCTTTGTTATATTCGATCAGGGACTCCTGGTATACTCGATCAGGGACTTTGTTCATCACGATCAGGGGACTTTGTTATACTCGATGAGGGGAACTTTTGTTATATTCGATAGGGGACTTTGTTATGCTCGACAATGGGACTTTGTTATACTCGATCAGGGGCCTCTGTTATACTCGATTAGGGGCCTTTGTTACATACCCGATGAGGGACTTTGTTATACTCGATCCGGGGACTTTGTTATATATTCTATGAGGGCTTTGTTATACTCGATAGAGGGGCCTTTGTTATACTTGATGAGGACTTTGTTATACTCGATCAGGGGACTTTGTTATTCTCGATGAGGGACTCTGTAATACTCGATCAGGGACTTTGTTATATTCGATCAGTGGCCTTTGTAATATTCGATAAAGGGACTTTGTTATACTGGATCATGGGACTTTGTTATAATCGATGAGGGGCCTTTGTTATTCTCGATGATGGGACTCTGTTATACTCGATCAGGGACATTGATATGCCGATTAGGGACTTTGTTCTACACGATCAGGGACTTTGTTATGCTCGATCACGGGACTTTGTTATATTCGATGAGGACTTTGTTATACTCGATCATGGGACTTTGTTATACTCGATCAGTGGCCTTTGTTATACTCGATCAGGCGCCTTTGTTATACTCGATGGGGACTTTGTTATACTCGTTGAGGGACTTTGTTATACTCGCTCAGGGGATTTTGTTATATCGATCAGGGGACTTTGTTATACTCGATCAGGGACATTGTTATACTCGACCAGGGGAGTTTGTTATACTCGACCCGGGGATTTTTTGTCCTCGATCAGGGCCTTTTGTTAAACTCGATCAGGGGCCTTTGTTATACTCAACCAGGGACTTTGGTATACTCGATGAGGGGCCTTTGTTAATCTCGATCAGAGGCCTTTGTTATACGATCAGGGACTTTGTTATACTCGATCAGGGGCTTTGTTACACTCGATTAGGGCAGTCTGTTATATAGTCAGGGGACTCTGTTATACTCGATCCAGGGGCTTTGTTATATACCCGATCAGGGGCCTTTTGTTATACTCGATCAGGGGCCTTTGTTACATACACGTCAGGGACTTTGTTATATTCGATAAGGGGACTTTGTTATACTGGATCATGGGACTTTGTTATACTCGATGAGGGCGCTGTTGTTATACTCGATGGGGACTCTGCATACTCAATCTGGGGGCTTTGTTATACTCGATCAGGGGACTTTGTTATACTTGATCTGGGGCGCTGTTATACCGATCAGGGCCTTTGTTATACTCGATTAGGCACCTTTGTATACTCGACCAGGGTCTTTGTTGTTATACTCGATCAGGGGCCTTTGTTGCCGCTGATCAGGGGCTTTGTTATACTCGATCAGGGACTTTGTTATTCTCGATCAGGGGTCTTTGTTATACTCGATCATGGGGCTTTGTTATACTTTCGATCAGGAACTTTGTTATACTCGATCAGGGGCCTTTGTTATACCGTCAGGCGCCTTTGTTATATACGATCAGTGGGGAACTTTGTTATACTCGATCAGGGGCCTTTGTTATACACGTTCAGGCGCCTTTGTTATATTCGATCAGTGGCTTTTGTTGCTTTATACCGACCTGGGAACTTTTGTTATACTACGTCCAGGGCTTTTTGTTAAACTCGATCAGGGGCCTTTGTTATACTACTCAATCAGGGACTTTGTTATACTTGATCAGGGGACTTTGTTATACTCGGTCAGGGGCTTTGTTTTACTCGACCAGGAAACTTTGTTATACTCGATGAGGGGCATTTGTTATATAATCATTGAGAATTTGTTATACTCGATCAAGGGGACTTTGTTATACTCGGTCAGGGGACTTTGTTATACTCGATCAGCGAGGGACTTTGTTATATTCGATGAGGGACTTTGGTATACTCTATCATGGGACTTTGTTATACTCGATGAGACGCTGTTATACTCGATGAGGTTCTGTTATACTCGACCAGGGTCTTTGTTATACTCGATCAGGGGCTTTGTTATACTTGATCAGGGGCTTTGTTATACTCGATCAGGGGACTTTGTTATTCTCGATCAGGGAACTGTTATACTCGATCGGGGGCTTTCTTATACCGATTAGGGAAATTTGTTATACTCGATCCAGGGGCCTTTGTTATATCGCGTTCAGCCTTTGTTGTTATATTCGATTAGGGGCCTTTGTTATACTCGATCAGGGCCTTTGTTAAACTCGATCAGAGACCTTTGTTATACTCAATCAGGGGACTTTGTTATACTCGATCAGGGACTTTGTTATACTTGATCAGGGGGCTTTGTTTTAATCGATCAGGAAACTTTTGTTATACTCGATTAGGGGCCTTTGATATAATCGTGCAGGGACTTTGCTATACTCGATCAGGGACTTTGTTCTTCTCGATCAGGACATTGTTATACTCGATCAGGGTCTTTGTTATATTCGATGAGGGACTTTGTTATACTCGACCATGGGACATTGTTACGCTCGATCGAGTTCATTGTTATACTCGATCAGGGGCCTTTGTTATACCCAATCAGGGACATTGTTATACTCGATCAGTGGACTTTGTTATACTCTATGATGGGACTTTGTTATACTCGATCAGGAGAGTCTGTAATACTCGATGAGGACTTTCTTATGCCGATCAGGGGCCTTTGTTATACTCGATGAGGGGCCTTTGTTATACTCGATGAGGGACTCTGTTATACTCGATCTGGGGACTCTGTAATACTCGATCAGGGGACGTTGTTAAACTCGATCAAAAGGCCTTTATTCACCGATTAGAGGACTTTGTTAATCTCGATGAGAACTTTGTTATACTCGATCAGGGACTTTTGTTTTACTTTCGATCAGGGGCCTTTGTTATACTCGATCAGGGGCCTTTGTTATACTCGATCAGACGCCTTTGTTATACTCGACCAGGGGTCTTTGTTATACTCGACCAGGGGTCTTTGTTATACTCGATCAGGGGCCTTTTTATGCTCGATCAGGGGCCTTTGTTATACTCGATCGAACGCCTTTGTTATACTCAGTCAGGAGACTTTGTTATATTCGATGAGGGACTTTGTTATACTCGACCATGGGACTTTGTTATGCTCGATTATGGGCCTTTGTTATACTTTCGATCAGGGGACGCTGTATATACCGATCAGGGAACTTTGTTATACTCGATCAGGACTTTGTTATACTCGATCAGGTGACTTTGTTATACTCGAACAGGAACTTTGTTATACTCGATCAGGGAACTTTGTTATACTCGACCTGGGGACTTTGTTTATACTCGATCAGGGCTTTTGTTAAGCTTCGATCAGGCTTTTGTTAAGCTTCGATCAGAGGACTTTTGTTATACTTGATCAGGGACTTTTGTTATACTCGATCAGGGGCTTTGTTTTACTCGACCAGGAAACTTTTGTTATATACTCGATGAGGGCATTTGTTGCATAATCGTTCAGGGGACTTTGTTATAC
Source organism: Homarus americanus (assembly GCF_018991925.1). Classification (NCBI taxonomy): domain Eukaryota; kingdom Metazoa; phylum Arthropoda; class Malacostraca; order Decapoda; family Nephropidae; genus Homarus; species Homarus americanus. The sequence continues at coordinate 2,401 of NW_024757339.1, read as the reverse complement.
TTCGATCAGGGGACTTTGTTATACTCGTCAGGGACTTTGTTATACTCGATCGAGACTTTATTTATATTCGATGAGGGGACTTTGTTTATACTCGATCATAGGACTTGTTATACTCGATGAGGGCGCTGTTATACTCGATGAGGGACTCCTGTTATACTCGATGAGGGACTCATGATACTGATCAGGGACTTTGTTATATACTCGATCCGTGGCCTTTGTTATACTCTTTTTAGAGGCCTTTGTTATACTCGAACAAGGAGCTTTTGTTAGAAAACTCCATCAAAAGGCCTTTGTTATTCTCGATTAGAAGGACTTTTGTTAATCACCGATGAGGAGACTTTGTTATATACTCGATCAGGGGACTTTGTTATATACTCGTCAGGGGCCTTTGTTATACTTGATCAGGGGCTTTGTTATACTCGATCAGGGACTTTGTTATTCTCGATCAGGGGGACTTTGTTATACTTTTCGATCAGGGGCTTTCTTATACTTCGATTAAGGAAATTTGTTTATACCGATCCAGGGGCCTTTGTTATGCGCGTTCAGGCGCCTTTGTTATATTCGATCAGGGGCCTTTGTTATACTCGATCAGAGCCTTTGTTAAACTCGATCCAGATACGCACGGTTATACTCAATCGAGGACTTTGTTATACTCGATCGGGGACTTTGTTATACTTGATCAGGGGCTTGTTTTTACTCGATCAGGAAACTTTGTTATACTCGATTGGGGCCTTTGATATAATCGTGCAGGGGACTTTGCTATACTCGATCAGGGGACTTTTGTTCTTCTCGATCAGGGGACATTGTTATACTCGATCAGGGGACTTTGTTATATTCGATGAGGGACATTGTTATACTCGACCATGGGACATTATTCGCTCGATCAGGGACCATTGTTATATACTCGATCAGGGGCCTTTGTTATACCCAATCAGGGGAAATTGTTATACTCGATCAGGGGACTTTGTTGCATATACTCTATGATGGGAACTTTGTTATACTCGATGAGGGACTTTGTTATACTCGATCAGGGGACTCTGTAATACTCGATGAGGACTTTCTTATACTTGATCAGGGCCTTTGTTATACTTGATGAGGGCTTTGTTATACTTGATGAGGGGCTTTGTTATACTCGATCAAGACGCTGTTATACTTGATGAGGGGGCTTTGTTATATTCGATCAGGGGACTTTGTTATTCGCGATCAGGGGACTTTGTTATACTCGATCAGGGGCTTTGTTATTCTCGATCAGGGAACTTTGTTATACTCGATAGGGGCCTTTGTTATACTCGCTTAGGCGCCTTTGTTATATTCGATGAGGGGCCGCTGTTATACTCGACCAGAAGGGACTTTGTTATACTCGATCATGGGCCTTTTTAAACTCGATTAGGGGCCTTTGTTATACTCAATCAAGGGCCTTTGTTATATTACGTTCAGGCGCCTTTGTTATATTCGTCAGGGCGTTTGTTATACTCGACCTGGGGACTTTGTTATACTCGATCAGGGCTTTTGTTATACTTGATGAGGGGGCTTTGTTATACTCGATCAGGGGCCTTTGTTATATGATGAGGGGGCTTTGTTATACTCGATCAGGACTTTGTTATTCTCGATCAAGGGGACTTTGTTATGCTCGATCAGGGGCTTTGTTATTCTCGATCAGGGAACTTTGTTATACTCGATTAGGGGCCTTTGTTATACTCGCTCAGGCGCCTTTGTTATATTCGATGAGGGCCTTTGGTATACTCGACCAGTGAGCTTTGTTATACTCGATCATGGGCCTTTTTAGAAGCTCGATTAGGGGCCTTTGTTACTTATACTTAATCAGGGACTTTGATATACTCGATCAGGGGACTTTGTTATACTTGATCAGGGAGCTTTGTTTTACTCGATGAGGCTTTGTTATACTTGATCAGGGACCTTTATTTATAATCGTTCAGGGACTCTGTTATACTCGATCAGAGACTTTGTTCATCACGATCAGGGGACTTTGTTATACTCGATGAGGAACTGTTATATTCGATGAGGACTTTGTTATGCTCGACAATGGGACTTTGTTATACTCGATCAGGGCCTCTGTTATACTCGATTAGGGGCCTTTGTTATACCCGATCAGGGGACTTTGTTATACTCGATCCGGGGACTTTGTTATATTCTATGAGGGGGCTTTGTTATACTCGATGAGGGCCTTTGTTATACTTGATGAGGGGCTTTGTTATACTCGATCAGGGACTTTGTTATTCTCGATGAGGGGACTCTGTAATACTCGATCAGGGACTTTGTTTATATTCGATCAGTGGCCTTTGTAATATTCGATAAAGAGGACTTTGTTTATACTGGATCATGGGACTTTGTTATAATCGATGAGGGGCCTTTGTTATTCTCGATGATGGGACTCTGTTAT
>NW_024757338.1:0-22492 GCF_018991925.1 Homarus americanus | reverse complement strand
CAACCCCTGATCGTGTATAACAAAGTCCCCTGATCGAGTATTACATATCCCCTGATCGAATATAACAAAGTCCCTGGTGGAGTATAACAAAGTCCCCTGATCGAATATCACAAAGGCCACTAATCGAGTATAACAAAGTCTCCTGATCGAGTATAACAAAGGCCCCTGGTCGAGTATAACAAAGTCCCCTGATCGAGTGTAACAAAAGTCCCCTGATCAAGTATAACAAAGTCCCCTGATCGAATATAAAAATGTCCCCTGGTCCAGTGTAACAAAGTACCCTGATCGAGTATAAAAAAGTTCCCTGGCCCAGTATAACAAAGTCCCTAGATCGAGCATACCAAAGTTCCCTGATCGAGTATAACAAAGTCCCCTGATCGAGTATAACAAAGCCCCCTAGACGAGTATAACAAAGTTCCCACATCAAGCATGAAAAAGTTTCCTAATCGAGTATAACAAAGCCCCTGGTCCAGTATAACAAAGTCCCCTGATGAAGTATAACATATCCCCTGATAGAGTATAACAACGTCTCCTGGCCCAGTTTAACAAAGTCACCAGATCGAGCGTAACAAAGTCCCCTAATCGATTATAACAAAGTCCCCTGGTCGAGTATAACAAAGGCCCCTGATTGAGTAAGACAAAGTCCCCTGATCGAGCATCACAAAGTCCCCTGAACCGAGTATAACAAAGTCCCCTGATCGAGTAAAACATATCCCCTGATCGAGTATAAAAAGTCCCTGGTGGAGTATAACAAAGTCCCCTGGTCGAGTATAACAAAGTTTTCTAATCGAGTATAACAAAGGACCCTGGTTGAGTATAACAAAGTCCTCTGATCAAGTATAACAAAGTCCCCTAATCGAGTAAAACAAAGTCCCCTGATCGAGTATAACATATCCCCTGATCGAGTATAACAAAGTCCTCTGGTCGAGTATAACAAAGACCCCTGAACGAGTATAACAAAGTCCCTGGTCGTGTATAACAAAGTCCAGTGATCGAGTATAACAAAGGCCCCTCATCGAGTATATCAAAGTCCATTGGTCAAATAGAGAAAAGTCCACTGACCGAGTATGACAAAGTCCCCTGATCAAGTATAAAAAAGTCCCCTCGTCGAGTATAACAAAGCCCCCTGATCGATTATAACAAAGTCCCCAGATCGAGCATAACAATGTCCCCTAATCGATTACAACAAAGTCCCCTGTTCGAGTATAACAAAGGGCCCTGATCGAGTAAGACAAAGTCCCCATCGAGCATAACAAAGTCCCCTAATCGATTATAACAAAGTCCCCTGGTCGAGTATAACAAAGTCCCTTGATCGAGTATAACAAAGTCCATTGGTCAAATATAGGAAAGTCCACTGATCGAGTATAACAAAGTCCCAGATCGCGCATAACAAAGTCCCCTGATCGATTATAAAAAGTTCCCTGGTCGAGTATAGCAAAGGGACTGATCGAGTAAGACAAAGTCCCCTGATCGAGTATAACACAGTCCCCTAATTGAGTATAACAAAGCCCCCTGGGCGAGTATAACAACGTTCCCTGATCGAGTATAACAAAGTCCCCAAATCGAGTATGATAAAGCCGCCTACTCGAGTATAACAAAGTCCCCTGGTCGAGTGTAGCAAAGTCCACTGAAGGAGTATAACAAAGCCTCCACATCGAGTATAAGAAAGTCCCCTGATCGAGTATAACAAAGCCGCTTAATCGAGTATAACAAAGTCCCCTGGTCGAGTATAGCAAAGTCCCCTGTTCGAGTCTAACAAAGTCCCCTTATCGAGTATAACAAATTCCCCTTATCGAATATAACAAAGTCCCCTTATCGAGTATAACAAAGTCCCCTAATCGAGTATAACAAAGGTCCCTGGTCGAGTATAACAAAGTTCCCTGATCGAGTGTAACAAAAGTCCCCTGATCGAGAATAACAAAGTCCCATAATCAAGTATAAAAATATCCCCTGGTCTAGTGTAACAAAGTCCCCTGATCGAGTATAACAAAGTCCCCTAATCAAGTATGACAAAGTCCCCTGATCAAGTATAACAAAGGCCCCTCATAGAATATAACAAAGTCCATTGGTCAAATATAGGAATGTCCACAGATCGAGTATGACAAAAACCCCTGATCAAGTATAAAAAAGTCCCCTGGTCGAGTATAGCAATGTCCCCTGGTCGAGTATAACAAAGTCCCTTGATCGAGTGTAACAAAAGTCCCCTGATCAAGTATAACAAAACTCCCCTGATCGAGTAAAACAAACTCCCCTAATCAAGTATAAAAATGTCCCTTGGTCCAGTGTAACAAAGTCCCCTGATCGAGTATAACAATTTCCCCTAATCAAGTATAACAAAGTCCCCTGATCAAGTATAACAAAGGCCCCTCATAGAGTATAACAAAGTCCATTGGTCAAATATAGGAAAGTCCACAGATCGAGTATGACAAAGTCCCCTGATCAGGTATAACAAAGGCCCCTGATTGAGTAAGACAAAGTCCCCTGATCGAGCATCACAAAGTCCCCTGAACCGAGTATAACAAAGTCCCCTGATCGAGTAAAACATATCCCCTGATCGAGTATAAAAAAGTCCCTGGTGGAGTATAACAAAGTCCCCTGGTCGAGTATAGCAAAGGGCCCTCATCGAGTAAGACAAAGTCCCCTGATCGAGTATAACAAAGTCCCCTGATCGAGTATAACAAAACCCCTTGGATGAGTATAACAAAGTTTCCTAATCGAGTATAACAAAGTCCCCAGATCGAGTATAACAAAGTCCCCTGCTACAGTATAACAAAGTCCCCGGGTCGAGTATAACATATCCCCTGATCGAGTATAACAACGTCTCCTGGCCCAGTTTAACAAAGTCCCCAGATCGAGCATAACAAAGTCCCCTAATCGATTATAACAAAGTCCCCTGGGCGAGTATAACAAAGGGCCCTGATCGAGTAAGACAAAGTCCCCTCATCGAGTATAACCTAGTCCTCTGATGCTAGTATAACAAAGCCCCTTGGACGAGTATAACAAAGTCCCCTGAACCGAGTATAACAAAGTCCCCTGATCGAGTACAACATATCCCCTGATCGAGTATAACAAGTCCCTGGTGGTGTATATTAAAGTCCCCTGGTCGAGTATAACAAAATTTTCTAATCGAGCATAACAAAGGCCCCTTGTCGAGTATAACAAAGTCCTCTGATCAAGTATAACAAAGTCCCCTGATCGAGAATAACAAAGTCCCCTAATCAAGTATGACAAAGTCCCCTGATCGAGTATAACAAAGTCCCCTGATCGAGTATAACATATCCCCTCATCGAGTATAACAAAGTCCCCTGGTCAAGTATAACAAAGTCCCCTGATCGAGTATAACAAAGACCCCTCATCGAGTATAGCAATATCCATCGGTCAAATATAGGAAAGTCCACTGATCGAGTATGACAAAGTCCCCTGATCAAGTATAAAAAAGTCCCCTGGTCGAGTATAAGAAAGTCCCCTGATCGAGTATAACAAAGTCCCCTGGTCGAGTATAACAAAACCCCCTCATCAAGTATAACAAAGGCCCCTAATCGAGTATAACAAAGTCCCCTGATTGAGTATAACAAAGTCCCCTGATCGAGTATAACAAAGTCCTCCGGTTGAGTATAACAAAGTCCCGTGATCGAGTATAACATACCCCTGATAGAGTATAACAAAGTCCTCTGGTCGAGTATAAAAAAGTTCCCTAATCGAGTATAACAAAGTCCCCTGCTCGAGTATAACAAATGCCCCTGATCGACTATAACAAAGGGCCTTCATCGAGTATAAGAAAGTCCATTGGTCAAGTATAAAAAAGTCCCCTGGTCGAGTATAACAAAGTCCCCTCATCGTGTATAACAAAGTCCCCTGGTCGAGTATAGCAAAGTCCCATGATCAAGTATAACAAAGCCTTCTGATCGAGTATAACAAAGTCCCCTGATCGAATATAACAAAGCCCCCTGCACGAGTATAAGAAAGTCCTCTGATCGAGTATAACAAAGTCTCCTGATCGAGTATTACAAAGGCCCCTCATCGAGTCCAAAAAAGGCCCCTAATCAAGTATAACAAAGTCCCCTGATCGAGTATAACAAAGTCCCCTAATCGAGTATAACAAAGCCCCCTGGACGAGTATAACAAAGTTCCCTGATCGAGTATAACAAAGTCCCATGATCGAGTATAACAAAGTCCCCTGGTCCAGTATAACAAAGTCCCCTGATCGAGTATAACATATCCCCTGATCGAGTATTACAAAGTCTCCTGGCCCAGTATAACAAAGTCCCCAGATCGAGCGTAACAAAGTCCCCTGATCGACTATAACAAAGTCCCCAGGTCGAGTATAACAAAGGCCCTGATCGAATGAGACAAAGTCCCCTGATCGAGTATAACAAAGTCCCCTGATCGAGTATAACAAAGCTCCCTGGACGAGTATAACAACAACCCCTGATCGTGTATAACAAAGTCCCCTGATCGAGTATTACATATCCCCTGATCGAATATAACAAAGTCCCTGGTGGAGTATAACAAAGTCCCCTGATCGAATATCACAAAGGCCACTAATCGAGTATGACAAAGTCTCCTGATCGAGTATAACAAAGGCCCCTGGTCGAGTACAACAAAGTCCCCTGATCGAGTGTAACAAAAGTCCCCTGATCAAGTATAACAAAGTCCCCTGATCGAATATAAAAATGTCCCCTGGTCCAGTGTAACAAAGTACCCTGATCGAGTATAAAAAAGTTCCCTGGCCCAGTATAACAAAGTCCCTAGATCGAGCATACCAAAGTTCCCTGATCGAGTATAACAAAGTCCCCTGATCGAGTATAACAAAGCCCCCTAGACGAGTATGACAAAGTTCCCACATCAAGTATAAAAAAGTTCCCTAATCGAGTATAACAAAGCCCCTGGTCCAGTATAACAAAGTCCCCTGATCAAGTATAACATATCCCCTGTAGAGTATAACAACGTCTCCTGGCCCAGTTTAACAAAGTCACCAGATCGAGCGTAACAAAGTCCCCTAATCGATTATAATAAAGTCCCCTGGTCGAGTATAACAAAGGCCCCTGATTGAGTAAGACAAAGTCCCCTGATCGAGCATCACAAAGTCCCCTGAACCGAGTATAACAAAGTCCCCTGATCGAGTAAAATATATCCCCTGATCGAGTATAAAAAAGTCCCTGGTGGAGTATAACAAAGTCCCCTGGTCGAGTATAACAAAGTTTTCTAATCGAGTATAACAAAGGACCCTGGTTGAGTATAACAAAGTCCTCTGATCAAGTATAACAAAGTCCCCTAATCGAGTAAAACAAAGTCCCCTGATCGAGTATAACATATCCCCTGATCGAGTATAACAAAGTCCTCTGGTCGAGTATAACAAAGACCCCTGAACGAGTATAACAAAGTCCCCTGGTCGTGTATAACAAAGTCCAGTGATCGAGTGATCGAGTATAACAAAGGCCCCTCATCGAGTATAGCAAAGTCCATTGGTCAAATAGAGAAAAGTCCACTGATCGAGTATGACAAAGTCCCCTGATCAAGTATAAAAAAGTCCCCTCGTCGGGTATAACAAAGCCCCCTGATCGATTATAACAAAGTCCCCAGATCGAGCATAACAATGTCCCCTAATCGATTACAACAAAGTCCCCTGTTCGAGTATAACAAAGGGCCCTGATCGAGTAAGACAAAGTCCCCATCGAGCATAACAAAGTCCCCTAATCGATTATAACAAAGTCCCCTGGTCGAGTATAACAAAGTCCCTTGATCGAGTATAACAAAGTCCATTGGTCAAATATAGGAAAGTCCACTGATCGAGTATAACAAAGTCCCAGATCGCGCATAACAAAGTCCCCTGATCGATTATAAAAAGTTCCCTGGTCGAGTATAGAAAGGTCCCCTGATCGAGTATAACACAGTCCCCTAATCGAGTATAACAAAGCCCCCTGGGCGAGTATAACAACGTTCCCTGATCGAGTATAACAAAGTCCCCAAATCGAGTATGATAAAGCCGCCTACTCGAGTATAACAAAGTCCCCTGGTCGAGTGTAGCAAAGTCCACTGAAGGAGTATAACAAAGCCTCCACATCGAGTATAAGAAAGTCCCCTGATCGAGTATAACAAAGCCGCTTAATCGAGTATAACAAAGTCCCCTGGTCGAGTATAGCAAAGTCCCCTGTTCGAGTCTAACAAAGTCCCCTTATCGAGTATAACAAATTCCCCTTATCGTATAACAAAGTCCCCTTATCGAGTATAACAAAGTCCCCTAATCGAGTATAACAAAGGTCCCTGGTCGAGTATAACAAAGTTCCCTGATCGAGTGTAACAAAAGTCCCCTGATCGAGAATAACAAAGTCCCATAATCAAGTATAAAAATATCCCCTGGTCTAGTGTAACAAAGTCCCCTGATCGAGTATAACAAAGTCCCCTAATCAAGTATGACAAAGTCCCCTGATCAAGTATAACAAAGGCCCCTCATAGAATATAACAAAGTCCATTGGTCAAATATAGGAATGTCCACAGATCGAGTATGACAAAAACCCCTGATCAAGTATAAAAAAGTCCCCTGGTCGAGTATAGCAATGTCCCCTTGTCGAGTATAACAAAGTCCCTTGATCGAGTGTAACAAAAGTCCCCTGATCAAGTATAACAAAACTCCCCTGATCGAGTAAAACAAACTCCCCTAATCAAGTATAAAAATGTCCCTTGGTCCAGTGTAACAAAGTCCCCTGATCGAGTAATAATAACAAAGTCCCCTGGTCGAGTATAGCAAAGTCCCCTGTTCGAGTCTAACAAAGTCCCCTTATCGAGTATAACAAATTCCCCTTATCGAATATAACAAAGTCCCCTTATCGAGTATAACAAAGTCCCCTAATCGAGTATAACAAAGGTCCCTGGTCGAGTATAACAAAGTTCCCTGATCGAGTGTAACAAAAGTCCCCTGATCGAGAATAACAAAGTCCCATAATCGCCGCCTTTTCACTATCCTAAGCCCAGTGTAACAAAGTCCTGATCGAGTATAACAAAGTCCTAATCGCGGCACAGTCCCTGATCAAGTATAACAAAGGCCCCTCATAGAATATAACAAAGTCCATTGGTCAAATATAGGAATGTCCACAGATCGAGTATGACAAAAACCCCTGATCAAGTATAAAAAAGTCCCCTGGTCGAGTATAGCAATGTCCCCTTGTCGAGTATAACAAAGTCCCTTGATCGAGTGTAACAAAAGTCCCCTGATCAAGTATAACAAAACTCCCCTGATCGAGTAAAACAAACTCCCCTAATCAAGTATAAAAATGTCCCTTGGTCCAGTGTAACAAAGTCCCATGATCGAGTATAACAATTTCCCCTAATCAAGTATAACAAAGTCCCCTGATCAAGTATAACAAAGGCCCCTCATAGAGTATAACAAAGTCCATTGGTCAAATATAGGAAAGTCCACAGATCGAGTATGACAAAGTCCCCTGATCAGGTATAACAAAGGCCCCTGATTGAGTAAGACAAAGTCCCCTGATCGAGCATCACAAAGTCCCCTGAACCGAGTATAACAAAGTCCCCTGATCGAGTAAAACATATCCCCTGATCGAGTATAAAAAGTCCCTGGTGGAGTATAACAAAGTCCCCTGGTCGAGTATAACAAAGTTTTCTAATCGAGTATAACAAAGGACCCTGGTTGAGTATAACAAAGTCCTCTGATCAAGTATAACAAAGTCCCCTAATCGAGTAAAACAAAGTCCCCTGATCGAGTATAACATATCCCCTGATCGAGTATAACAAAGTCCTCTGGTCGTGTATAACAAAGTCCAGTGATCGAGTATAACAAAGGCCCCTCATCGAGTATAGCAAAGTCCATTGGTCAAATAGAGAAAAGTCCACTGATCGAGTATGACAAAGTCCCCTGATCATGTATAAAAAAGTCCCCTCGTCGGGTATAACAAAGCCCCCTGATCGATTATAACAAAGTCCCCAGATCGAGCATAACAATGTCCCCTAATCGATTGCAACAAAGTCCCCTGTTCGAGTATAACAAAGGGCCCTGATCGAGTAAGACAAAGTCCCCATCGAGCATAACAAAGTCCCCTAATCGATTATAACAAAGTCCCCTGGTCGAGTATAACAAAGTCCCTTGATCGAGTATAACAAAGTCCCAGATCGCGCATAACAAAGTCCCCTGATCGATTATAAAAAGTTCCCTGGTCGAGTATAGCAAAGGGACTGATCGAGTAAGACAAAGTCCCCTGATCGAGTATAACACAGTCCCCTAATCGAGTATAACAAAGCCTCCTGGGCGAGTATAACAACGTTCCCTGATCGAGTATAACAAAGTCCCCAAATCGAGTATGATAAAGCCGCCTACTCGAGTATAACAAAGTCCCCTGGTCGAGTGTAGCAAAGTCCATTGAAGGAGTATAACAAAGCCTCCACATCGAGTATAAGAAAGTCCCCTGATCGAGTATAACAAAGCCGCTTAATCGAGTATAACAAAGTCCCCTGGTCGAGTATAGCAAAGTCCCCTGTTCGAGTCTAACAAAGTCCCCTTATCGAGTATAACAAATTCCCCTTATCGAATATAACAAAGTCCCCTTATCGAGTATAACAAAGTCCCCTAATCGAGTATAACAAAGGTCCCTGGTCGAGTATAACAAAGTTCCCTGATCGAGTGTAACAAAAGTCCCCTGATCGAGAATAACAAAGTCCCATAATCAAGTATAAAAATATCCCCTGGTCTAGTGAAACAAAGTCCCCTGATCGAGTATAACAAAGTCCCCTAATCAAGTATGACAAAGTCCCCTGATCAATTATAACAAAGGCCCCTCATAGAATATATCAAAGTCCATTGGTCAAATATAGGAATGTCCACAGATCGAGTATGACAAAGTCCCCTGATCAAGTATAAAAAAGTCCCCTGGTCGAGTATAGCAATGTCCCCTGGTCGAGTATAACAAAGTCCCCTAATCAAGTATAAAAATGTCCCTTGGTCCAGTGTAACAAAGTCCCCTGATCGAGTATAACAATTTCCCCTAATCAAGTATAACAAAGTCCCCTGATCAAGTATAACAAAGGCCCCTCATAGAGTATAAAAAAGTCCATTGGTCAAATATAGGAAAGTCCACAGATCGAGTATGACAAAGTCCCCTGATCAGGTATAACAAAGCCCCCTGATCGAGTATAACATAACCTCTGATCGAGTATAACAAAGTCCTCTGGTCGAATATGACAAAGGCCCCTGGTCGAGTATAACAAAGTCCCTTGATCGAGTGTAACAAAAGTCCCCTGATCAAGTATAACAAAACTCCCCTGATCGAGTAAAACAAAGTCCCCTAATCAAGTATAAAAATGTCCCCTGGTCCAGTGTAACAAAGTCCCCTGATCGAGTATAAAAAAGTCCCCTGGTCGATTATAGCAAGTCCCTGGTCGAGTATAACAAAGCCCCCTCATCGAGTATAACAAAGGCCACTAATCGAGTATAACAAAGTCCCCTGATCGAGTATAACAAAGTCCCCTTTAGAGTATAACAAAGTCCCCTGATCGAGTATAACAAAGTCCCCTAGTTGAGTATAACAAAGTCCCTTGATCAAGTATAACATATTCCCTGATTGTGTATAACAAAGTCCTCTGGTCGAGTATAAAAAAGTCCCCTAATCGAGTATAACAAAGTCCCCTTGTCGAGTATAGCAAAGTCCCCTCATCGAGTATAACAAAGGCCCCTCATCGAGTATAACAAAGTCCATTGGTCAAGGATAAAAAAGTCCCCTTATCGAGTATAACAAAGTCCCCTAATAGAGTATAACAAAGGCCCCTGGTCGAGTATAACAAAGTCCCCTGATCGAGTGTAGCAAAAGTCCCTGATCGAGTATAACAAAGTCCCCTGATCGAGTATAAAAATGTCCCCTGGTCCAGTGTAACAAAGTGCCCTGATCGAGTATAAAAAAGTTCCCTGGCCCAGTATAATAAAGTCCCTAGATCGAGCATACCAAAGTCCCCTGATCGTTTATAACAAAGTCCCCCGGTCGAGTAGAGCAAAGGGCCCTGATCGAGTAAGACAAAGTCCCCTGATCGAGTATAACAAAGTCCCATGATCGAGTATATAAAAGCCCCCTAGACGAGTATAACAAAGTCGTCTGGTCGAGTATAACAAAGTCCCCTAATCGAGTATAACAAAGACCCCTGGTCGACTATAGCAAAGTCCCCTGGTCGAGTATAACAATGCCTCCTCATCGAGTATAACAAAGTCCCCTAATCAAGTATAACAAAGTCCCCAAATCGAGTATAACAAAGACCCTGGTCGAGTATAACAAAGTCCCTTAATCGAGTATAACAAAGTCCCCTGGTCGAGTATAGCAAAGTCCCCTGGTCGAGTATAACAAAGGCCCCTCATCGAGTATAACAAACTCCTTTGGTCAAGTATAAAAAAGTTCCCTGGTCGAGTATAACAAAGTCCCCTAATCGAGTATAACAAAGTCCCCTTTTCGAGTATAGCAAAGTCCCCTGATGGAGTATGACAAAGCCTCCTGATCGAGTATAACAAAGTCCCCTAATCGAGTATAACAAAGCCCCCTGTTCGAGTATAACGAAGTCCCCTAGTCGAGTATAGCAAAGTCCCATCATCGAGTATAACAAAGCCTCCTGATCGAGTATAACAAAGTCCCCTGATCGAGTATAACAAAGTCCCCTGTTCGAGTCTAACAAAGTCCCCTTATCGAGTATAACAAAGTCCCCTAATCGAGTATAACAAAGGCCCCTGGTCGAGTATAACAAAGTTCCCTGATCTAGTGTAACAAAAGTCCCCTGATCGAGAATAACAAAGTCCCCTAATCGAGCATAAAAATGTCTCCTGGTTCAGTGTAACAAAGTCCCCTGATCGAGTATAACAAAGTTCCCTAATCAAGTATAACAAAGTCCCCTGATCGAGTTTAACAAAGTCGCCTGATCGAGTATAACATATCCTCTGATCGAGTATAACAAAGTCCTCTGGCCGAGTATGACAAAGTCCACTGATCGAGTATAACAAAGTCCCCTGGTCGAGTATAACAAAGTCCCCTGATCGAGTATAACCAAGGCCCCTCATCGAGTTTAGCAAAGTCCATTGGTTAAATATAGGAAAGTCCACTGATCGAGTATAACAAAGTCCCCTGATCAGGTATAACAAAGCCCCCTGATCGAGTATAACATAACCTCTGATCGAGTATAACAAAGTCCTCTGGTCGAATATGACAAAGGCCCCTGGTCGAGTATAACAAAGTCCCTTGATCGAGTGTAACAAAAGTCCCCTGATCAAGTATAACAAAACTCCCCTGATCGAGTAAAACAAAGTCCCCTAATCAAGTATAAAAATGTCCCCTGGTCCAGTGTAATAAAGTCCCCAGATCGAGTATAAAAAAGTCCCCTGGTCGATTATAGCAAGTCACCTGGTTCGAGTATAACAAAGGCCCCTCATCGAGTATAACAAAGGCCACTAATCCAGTATAACAAAGTCCCCTGATCGAGTATAACAAAGTCCCCTTTAGAGTATAACAAAGTCCCCTGATCGAGTATAACAAAGTCCCCTAGTTGAGTATAACAAAGTCCCTTGATCAAGTATAACATATTCCCTGATTGTGTATAACAAAGTCCTCTGGTCGAGTATAAAAAAGTCCCCTAATCGAGTATAACAAAGTCCCCTTGTCGAGTATAGCAAAGTCCCCTCATCGAGTATAACAAAGGCCCCTCATCGAGTATAACAAAGTCCATTGGTCAAGGATAAAAAAGTCCCCTTATCGAGTATAACAAAGTCCCCTAATAGAGTATAACAAAGGCCCCTGGTCGATTATAACAAAGTCCCCTGATCGAGTGTAGCAAAAGTCTCCTGATCGAGTATAACAAAGTCCCCTGATCGAGTATAAAAATGTCCCCTGGTCCAGTGTAACAAAGTGCCCTGATCGAGTATAAAAAAGTTCCCTGGCCCAGTATAATAAAGTCCCTAGATCGAGCATACCAAAGTCCCCTGATCGTTTATAACAAAGTCCCCCGGTCGAGTATAGCAAAGGGCCCTGATCGAGTAAGACAAAGTCCCCTGATCGAGTATAACAAAGTCCCATGATCGAGTATAAAAAAGCCCCCTAGACGAGTATAACAAAGTCCTCTGGTCGAGTATAACAAAGTCCCCTAATCGAGTATAACAAAGTCCCCTGGTCGACTATAGCAAAGTCCCCTGGTCAATTATAACAATGCCTCCTCATCGAGTATAACAAAGTCCCCTAATCAAGTATAACAAAGTCCCCTAATCGAGTATAACAAAGACCCTGGTCGAGTATAACAAAGTCCCTTAATCGAGTATAACAAAGTCCCCTGGTCGACTATAGCAGAGTCCCCTGGTCGAGTATAACAAAGGCCCCTCATCGAGTATAACAAACTCCATTGGTCAAGTATAAAAAAGTTCCCTGGTCGAGTATAACAAAGTCCCCTAATCGAGTATAACAAAGTCCCCTTTTCCAGTATAGCAAAGTCCCCTGATGGAGTATAACAAAGCCTCCTGATCGAGTATAACAAAGTCCCCTAATCGAGTATAACAAAGCCCCCTGTTCGAGTATAACGAAGTCCCCTGGTCGAGTATAGCAAAGTCCCATCATCGAGTATAACAAAGCCTCCTGATCGAGTATAACAAAGTCCCCTGATCGAGTATAACAAAGTCCCCTGTTCGAGACTAACAAAGTCCCCTTATCGAATATAACAAATTCCCCTTATCGAGTATAACAAAGTCCCCTTATCGAGTATAGCAAAGTCCCCTAATCGAGTATAACAAAGGCCCCTGGTCGAGTATAACAAAGTTCCCTGATCTAGTGTAACAAAAGTCCCCTGATCGAGAATAACAAAGTCCCCTAATCGAGCATAAAAATGTCCCCTGGTTCAGTGTAACAAAGTCCCCTGATCGAGTATAACAAAGTCGCCTAATCAAGTATAACAAAGTTCCCTGATCGAGTTTAACAAAGTCGCCTGATCGAGTATAACATATCCTCTGATCGAGTATAACAAAGTCCTCTGGCCGAGTATGACAAAGTCCACTGATCGAGTATAACAAAGTCCCCTGGTCGAGTATAACAAAGTCCCCTGATCGAGTATTACCAAGGCCCCTCATCGAGTTTAGCAAAGTCCATTGGTTAAATATAGGAAAGTCCACTGATCGAGTATAACAAAGTCCCAGATCGAGCATAACAATGTCCCCTGATCGATTATAACAAAGTCCCCTGGTCGAGAATAGCAAAGGGCCCGGATCGAGTAAGACAAAGTCCCCTGATCGAGTATAACAAAGTCCCCTAATCGAGTATAACAAAGCCCCCTGGACGAGTATAACAAAGTTCCCTGATCGAGTATAACAAAGTCCTATGATCGAGTATAATAAAGTTCCCTGGTCCAGTATAACAAAGTCCCCTGATCGAGTATAACATATCCCCTGATCGAGAATTACAAAGTCGCCTGGCCCAGTATAACAAAAACCCCAGATCGAGCGTAACAAAGTCCCCTGATCGATTATAACAAAGTCCCCTGGTCGAGTATAACAAAGGCCCTGCCAAGAATGAGACAAAGTCCCGTGATCGAGTATAACAAAGCCACCTGGACGAGTATAACAAAGACCCCTGATCGTGTATAACAAAGTCCCCTGATCGAGTATAGCAAAGGGCCCTGATCGAGTAAGACAAAGTCCCCTGATCGAGTATAAAAAAGTTCCCTGGCCCAGTATAATAAAGTCCCTAGATCGAGCATACCAAAGTCCCCTGATCGTTTATAACAAAGTCCCCCGGTCGAGTATAGCAAAGGGCCCTGATCGAGTAAGACAAAGTCCCCTGATCGAGTATAACAAAGTCCCATGATCGAGTATAAAAAAGCCCCGTAGACGAGTATAACAAAGTCGTCTGGTCGAGTATAACAAAGTCCCCTAATCGAGTATAACAAAGTCCCCTGGTCGACTATAGCAAAGTCCCCTGGTCGAGTATAACAAAGCCTCCTCATCGAGTATAACAAAGTCCCCTAATCGAGTATAACAAAGTCCCCTAATCGAGTATAACAAAGATCCTGGTCGAGTATAACAAAGTCCTTTAATCGAGTATAACAAAGTCCCCTGGTTGACTATAGCAAAGTCCCCTGGTCGAGTATAACAAAAGCCCCTCATCGAGTATAACAAACTCCATTGGTCAAGTATAAAAAAGTTCCCAGGTCGAGTATAACAAAGTCCCCTAATCGAGTATAACAAAGCCCCCTTTTCGAGTATAGCAAAGTCCCCTGATGGAGTATGACAAAGCCTCCTGATCGAGTATAACAAAGTCCCCTAATCGAGTATAACAAAGCCCCCTGTTCGAGTATAACGAAGTCCGCTGGTCGAGTATAGCAAAGTCCCCTCATCGAGTATAACAAAGCCTCCTGATCGAGTATAACAAAGTCCCCTGATCGAGTATAACAAAGTCCCCTGTTCGAGTCTAACAAAGTCCCCTTATCGAGTATAACAAATTCCCCTTATCGAGTATAACAAAGTCCCCTTATCGAGTATAACAAAGTCCCCTAATCGAGTATAACAAAGACCCTTGGTCGAGTATAACAAAGTTCCCTGATCGAGTGTAACAAAAGTCCCCTAATCGAGAATAACAAAGTCTCCTAATCGAGCATAAAAATGTCCCCTGGTCTAGTGTAACAAAGTCCCCTGATCGAGTATAACAAAGTCCCCTAATCAAGTATAACAAAGTCCCCTGATCGAGTATAACAAAGTCCCCTGATCGAGTATAACATATCCTCTGATCGAGTATAACAAAGTACTCTGGTCGAGTATGACAAAGTCCCCTGATCGAGTATAACAAAGTCCCCTGGTCGAGTATAACAAAGTCCCCTGATCGAGTAAAACCAAGGCCCCTCATCGAGTTTAGCAAAGTCCATTGGTCAAATATAGGAAACTCCACTGATCGAGTATAAAAAAGTCCCAGATCGAGCATAACAATGTCCCCTGATCGATTATAACAAAGTCCCCTGGTCGAGAATAGCAAAGGGCCCTGATCGAGAAAGACAAAGTCCCCTGATCGAGTAAGACAAAGTCCTCTGATCGAGTATAACAAAGTCCCTAATCGAGTATAACAAAGCCCCCTGGACGAGTATAACAAAGTTCCCTGATCGAGTTTAACAAAGTCCTATGATCGAGTATAATAAAGTCCACTGGTCCAGTATAACAAAGTCCCCTAATCGAGTATAACAAAGTCCCTGTTCGAGTATAACAAAGTCCCTTAATCGAGTATAACAAAGTCCCCTGGTCGACTATAGCAAAGTCCCCTGGTCGAGTATAACAAAGGTCCCTCATCGAGTATAACAAACTCCATTGGTCAAGTATAAAAATGTTCCCTGGTCGAGTATAACAAAGTCCCCTAATCGAGTATAACAAAGTCCCCTGATCGAGTATAAAAAAGTCCCCTGGTCGAGTATAACAAAGCCCCCTGCTCGAGTATAACAAAGTCTCCTGATCGAGTCCAAAAAAGGCGTCAAATCGAGTATAACAAAGTTTCCTGATCTAGTATAACAAAGGCCCCTGATCGAGTATAACAAAGGCCCCTCATCGAGTATAAGAAAGTCCCCTGATCGAGTATAACAAAGCCGCCGTATCGAGTATAACAAAGTCCCGTGGTCGAGTATAACATATCCCCTGATCGAGTATAACAAAGTCCCTGGTGGAGTATAACAAAGTCCCCTGGTCGAGTATAACAAATTTTTCTAATCGAGCATAACAAAGGCCCCTTGTCGAGTATAACAAAGTCCCCTAATCAAGTATAACAAAATCCCCTGATCGAGTATAGCAAAGTCCTCTGTTCGAGTATAACATATCCCCTGATCGAGTATACCAAAATCCTCTGGTCGAATATGACAATGTCCCCTGATCGAGTATAAAAAAGTCCCCTGGTCCAGTTTAACAAAGTCCCATTATCGAGTATAACAAAGTCCCCTAATCGAGTATAACAAAGGCCCATGGTCGAGTATAACAAAGTCCCCTGATCGAGTATAAAAATGTCCCCAGGTCCAGTGTAACAAAGTCCCCTAATCGAATATAAAAAAGTCCGCTTGCCCAGTATAATAAAGTCTCTAGATCGAGCATACCAAAGTCCACTGATCGATTATAACAAAGTCTCCCGGTCGAGTATAGCAAACGGCCCTGATCGAGTAAGACAAAGTCATCTGATCGAGTATAACACAGTCCTATGATCGAGTATAACAAAGCCCCCTGGATGAGTATAACAAAGTCCCCTGGTCCAGTATAACAAAGTCCCCTGATCGAGTATAACATATCCCCTAATCGAGTATAACAACGTCTCCTGGCCCAGTTTAACAAAGTGCCCAGATCGAGCATAACAAAGTCCCCTAATCGATTATAACAAAGTCCCATGGTCGAGTATAACATATACCCTGATCGAGTATAACAAAGGCCCTGGTGGAGTATAACAAAGTCCCCTGGTCGAGAATAACAAAGTTTTATAATCGAGCATAACAAAGGCACCTGGTCGAGTATAACAAAGTCCTCTGATCAAGTATAACAAAGTCCCCTAATTGAGTATAACAAAGTCCCCTAATCAAGTATAACAAAGTCCCATGATCGAGTATAACATATCCCCTGATCGAGTATGACAAAGTCCCCTGATCGAATATAAAAAAAGTCCCCTTGATCGAGTATAACAAAGCCGCCAAATCGAGTATAACATAGTCCCCTGGTCGAGTATAACAAAAGTCCCTGATCGAGCATAACAAATTCGCCTCATCGAGTATAAAAAATTCCCCTGGCCCAGTATAACAAAGTCCCCATATCGAGTACAACAAATTCCCCTTATCTAGTATTACAAAGACCTCTTATCGAGTATAACAAAGTCCTCTGATCGAGTATAACAAAGGCCCCTGGTCGAGTATAACAAATTCCCCTGATCGAGTATAACAAAAGTCCCTGATCGAGTATAACATATCCCTGATCCAGGTATAAACAAAGTCCTGATCCAGGTATGAAACAAAGGCCCCTCATCGAGTATAGCAGAGTCCATTGGTCAAATATAGGAAAGTCCACTGATCGAGTATAACAAAGTCCCAGATCGAGCATAACAAAGTCCCCTGGTCGAGTATAGCAAAGGGCCATGATCGAGTAAAACAAAGTCCCCTGGTCGAGTATAACAAAGGCCCTGATCGAGTAAGACAAAGTCCCCTGATCGAAAATAAAAAAGTCCCCTGATCGAGTATAACAAAGCCCCCTGGACGAGTATAACAAAGACCCCTGATCGAATATAACAAAAGTCCCCTGATCGAGTACATATCCCTGATCGAATATAACAAAGTCCCTGGTGGAGTATAACAAAAGTCCTGATCGAGAGTATCCTACGTCTCCTGGTCGGAGTTTAACAAAGTTTTCTAATCGAGTATAATAAAGTCCTCTGATCGAGAATAACAAAGTCCCCTGATCGAGTATAATATATCACCTGATCGAGTATAACAAAGTCTTCTGGTCGAGTATAACAAAGTCCCCTGATCGAGTATAACAAAGGCCCCTCATCGAGTATAGCAAAGTCCGTTGGTCAAATATAGTAAAGTCCACTCATCGAGTATAACAAAGTCCCCCGATCGAGTATAACAAAGGCCTCTGGTCGAGTAAGACAAAGTCCCCTGATCAAGTATAAAAAAGTCCCCTGGTCGAGTATAACAAAGTCCCCTAATCGAGTATAACAAATTCCCCTGGTCGACTATAGCAAAGTCCCCTGGTCGAGTATAATAAAGTCCCCTCATCGAGTATAACAAAGGCCCCTAATCGAGTATAACAAAGTCTCCTGATCGCATATAACAAAGTCCCCTGATCGAGTATAACATATCCTCTGATCGAGTATAACAAAGTTCCCTGATCGAGTATAACAAAGTCCCCTGATCGAGTATAACATATCCTCTGATCGAGTATAACAAAGTCCTCTGGTCGAGTATGACAAAGTCCCCTGATAGAGTATAACAAAGTCCCATGTTTGAGTATAACAAAGTCCCCTAATCGAGTATAACATATCTCTGATCGAGTATAGCAAAGTCCTCTATTCAGGTATAACATATCCCCTGATCGAGTATAACAAAATCTCTGGTCCGTGCGACGTATCCCTGATCAGTATAAAAGTCCCTGGTCAGTATAACAAAGTCCCATTATCGAGTATAACACAGTCCCCTAATCGAATGTAACAAAAGTCCCCTGATCGAGTATAACAAAGTCCCCTAATCGAGTATAAAAATGTCCCCTGGTCCAGTGTAACAAAGTCCCCTGATCGAATATAAAAAAGTCCGCTTGCCCAGTATAATAAAGTCCCTAGATCGAGCATACTAAAGTCCACTGATCGATTATAACAAAGTACCCCGGTCGAGTATAGCAAACGGCCCTGATCGAGTAAGACAAAGTCATCTGATCGAGTATAACAACGTCCTCTGATCGAGTATAACAAAGCCCCCTGGATGAGTATAACAAAGTCCCCTGGTCCAGTATAACAAAGTCCCCTGATCGAGTATAACATATCCCCTGATCGAGTATAACAATGTCTCCTGGCCCAGTTTAACAAAGTGCCCAGATCGAGCATAACAAAGTCCCCTAATCGATTATAACAAAGTCCCCTGGTCGAGTATAACATATACCCTGATCGAGTATAACAAAGGCCCGGGTGGAGTATAACAAAGTCCCCTGGTCGAGAATAACAATGTTTTATAATCGAGCATAACAAAGGCACCTGGTCGAGTATAACAAAGTCCTCTGATCAAGTATAACAAAGTCCCCTAATTGAGTATAACAAAGTCCCCTAATCAAGTATAACAAAGTCCCCTGATCGAGTATAACATATCCCCTGATCGAGTATAACAAAGTCCCCTGGTCGAGTATAACAAAAGAATCCCTGGTCGAAATTATAACAAAAACCCCCCTCGCGAAATATAACAAAGGCCCTAATAGAATTATAACATATCCCTGATCGAGTATAACAAAGTCCCTGATCGAGTATAACAAGGCCTCATCGAGTATAGCAAAGTCCATTGGTCAAATATAGGAAAGGGTCACTGATCGAGTATAACAAAGTCCCAGATCGAGCATAACAAAGTCCCCTGGTCGAGTATAGCAAAGGGCCATGATCGAGTAAAACAAAGTCCCCTGGTCGAGTATAACAAAGGCCCTGATAGAGTAAGACAAAGTCCCCTGATCGAATATAAAAAAGTCCCCTGATCGAGTATAACAAAGCCCCCTGGACGAGTATAACAAAGACCCCTGATCGAAAATAACAAAGTCCCCTGATCGAGTATTACATATCCCCTGATGGAGTATAACAAAGTCCCCTGATCGAGTATAACAAAGTCCCCTGGTCGAGTATAACAAAACCCCCTCATAAAATATAACAAAGGCCCCTAATCGAGTATAACAAAGTCCCCTGAATGAGTATAACAAAGTCATCTGGTTGAGTATAACAAAGTCCCCGGATCGAGTATAACATATCCCCTCATCGAGTATAACAAAGTCCCCTGATCGAGTATAACAAAGGCCCCTCATCGAGTATAGCAAAGTCCATTGGTCAAATATAGGAAAGTCCACTGATCGAGTATAACAAAGTCCCAGATCGAGCATAACAAAGTCCCCTGGTCGAGTATAGCAAAGGGCCATGATCGAGTAAAACAAAGTCCCCTGGTCGAGTATAACAAAGACCCCTGATCGAATATAACAAAGTCCCCTGATCGAGTATTACATATCCCCTGATCGAATATAACAAAGTCCCTGGTGGAGTATAACAAAGTCCCCTGATCGAGTATTACATATCCCCTGATCGAATATAACAAAGTCCCTGGTGGAGTATAACAAAGTCCCCTGATCGAGTATCACAAAGTCTCCTGGTCGAGTTTAACAAAGTTTTCTAATCGAGTATAAAAAAGGCCCCTCGTCGAGTATAACAAAGTCCCCTGATCGAGTATAACATATCACCTGATCGAGTATAACAAATTCCTCTGGTCGAGTATAACAAAGTCCCCTGATCGAGTATAACAAAGGCCCCTCATCGAGTATAGCAAAGTCCATTGGTCACATATAGTAAAGTCCACTCATCGAGTATAACAAAGTCCCCCGATCGAGTATAACAAAGGCCTCTGGTCGAGTAAGACATAGTCCCCTGATCAAGTATAAAAAAGTCCCCTGGTCGAGTATAACAAAGTCCCCTAATCGAGTATAACAAAGTCCCCTGGTCGACTATAGCAAAGCCCCGTGGTCGAGTATAATAAACCCCCCTCATCGAGTTTAAAAAAGGCCCCTAATCGAGTATAACAAAGTCTCCTGATCGCATATAACAAAGTTCCCTGATCAAGTATAACAAAGTCCCCTGATCAAGTATAACATATCCTCTGATCGGGAATAACAAAGTCCCCTGATCAATTATAACAAAGTCCCCTGATCGAGTATAACATATCCTCTGATCGGGAATAACAAAGTCTTCTGGTCGAGTATGACAAATTCCCCTGATAGAGTATAACAAAGTCCCCTGGTTGAGTATAACAAAGTCCCCTGATCGAGTATAACATATCTCCTGATTGAGTATAACAAAGTCCTCTGTTCGAGTAAAAAAAAGTCCACTGATCGAGTATAACAAAATCCCATGGTCGATTATAAAAAATTCCCTCATCGAGTATAACAAAGGCCCCTCATCGAGTATAACAAAGTCCATTGGTCAAGTTTAAAAAAGATCCCTGGTCGAGTATAACAAAGTACCCTGATCGAGTATAACAATGTCCCCTGGTCGAGTATAGCAAAGTCCCCTGATCGAGTATAACAAAGCCTCCTGATCGATTATAACAAAGTCCCCTGATCGATTATAACAATGCCCAATGCTCGAGTATAACAAAGTCCCCTGGTCGAGTCCAAAAAAGGCCTCTAATCGAGTATAAGAAAGTCCCCTGATCGAGTATAACAAAGCCACCTAATCGAGTATAACAAAGTCGACTGGTCGAGTATAACAAAGTCCCCTGTTCGATTATAACACATTCCCCTTATCGAGTTTAACAAAGTTCCCTTATCAAGTATAACAAAGTCCCCTAATCGAGTAAAACAAAGGAACCTGGTCGAGTTTAACAAAGTCCCCTAATCGAGTATAAAAATGTCCCCTGGTCCAGTGTAACAAAGTCCCCTGATCGAGTATAAAAAAGTTCCCTGGCCCAGTATAATAAAGTCCCTAGATCGAGCATACCAAAGTCCCCTGATCGTTTATAACAAAGTCCCCCGGTCGAGTATAGCAAAGGGCCCTGATCGAGTAAGACAAAGTCCCCTGATCGAGTATAACAAAGTCCCTGATGGAGTATAAAAAAGCCCCCTAGACGAGTATAACAAAGTCCTCTGATCGAGTATAGCAAAGTCCCCTGATCGAGTATAACATATCACCTGATCGAGTATAACAAAGTCCTCTGGTCGAATATAACAAAGTCCCCTGATCGAGTATAACAAAGGCCCCTCATCGAGTATAGCAAAGTCCATTGGTCAAATGCAGTAAAGTCCACTCATCGAGTATAACAAAGTCCCCCGATCGAGTATAACAAAGGTCTCTGGTCGAGTAAGACAAAGTCCCTTGATCAAGTATAAAAAAGTCCCCTGGTCAAGTATAACAAAGTCCTCTGGTCGAGTATAAAAAAGTCCCCTGATCGAGTATAACAAAATCCCCTGGGCGAGTATAACAAAGTCCCCTCATCGAGTATAACAAAGGCCCTCATCGAGTAAAACAAATTCCATTGGTCAAGTATAAAAAAGATCCCTGGTCGAGTATAACAAAGTCTCCTGATCGAGTATAACAATGTCCCCTGGTCGAGTATAGCAAAGTCCCCTGATCGAGTATAACAAAGCCTCCTCATCGAGTATAACAAACTCCCCTGATCGAGTATAACAAAGCCCAATGCTCGAGTATAACAAAGTCCCGTGGTTGAATCCAAAAAAGGCCTCTAATCGAGTGTAAGAAAGTTCCCTGACCGAGTATAACAAAGCCGCCTAATCGAGTATAACAAAGTCCCCTGGTCGAGTATAACAAAGTCCCCTGATCGAGTGTAACAAAAGTCCCCTGATCGAGTATAACAAAGTCCCCTGATCGAGTATAAAAATGTCCCCTGGTCCAGTGTAACAAAGTCCCCTGATCGAGTATAAAAAAGTTCCCTGGCCCAGTATAACAAAGTCTTTAGATCGAGCATACCAAAGTCCCCTGATCGTTTATAAAAAAGTCCCCCGGTCGAGTATAGCAAAGGGCCCTGATCGAGTAAGACAAAGTCCCATGATCGAGTATAACAAAGTCCTCTGATCGAGTATAAAAAAGCCGCCTAGACGAGTATAACAAAGTCCTCTGGTCGAGTATAACAAAGTCCCTTAATCGAGTATAACACAGTCCCCTGGTCGACTATAGCAAAGTCCCCTGGTCGAGTATAGCAAAGCCTCCTCATCGACTATAACAAAGTCCCCTAATCGAGTATAACAAAGTCCCCTAATCGAGTATAACAAAGTCCCTGG
>NW_024757337.1:0-63308 GCF_018991925.1 Homarus americanus | reverse complement strand
CCACCACAGCTGTTAATCCTGCCTATCCATCCCAGTGTTCTCTTCCCTTTACTGCCCTCATAATACCTCTACACAGCCTCCTTATTGCCTAATTGTATCACCAAGTACCTCACATTCATATTCTATCTCCTTCTCATAAGTTAATGGTCTAGTATCTTCTTCTCATATCTATAAATATCCGTAATTCTCTCGTTGTTCCAGTTAGTATACGTCTTCATTTGTTCTATTATGACCCTGCTTACCGCCCCCAACTTTTCCTGTAACACAATATTTTAAAGACTTCTAACTTGGTGTTGGTGTCTGTTGGGTATTACCTCCTTTTTTGACCACCACTTCGTGACCTCTTTGTGACATCCTCTTCACTTTGACCTCCTGCTTGTAATCTGTTCATTGACCTCTTTAGAACACCTGTGTGGCCTTATCGTGACTGCCACTTTATAACCTCCTGCTGTGATGGACCACTTCTCCGTGACCTCTTTTTCCGCAGCCTTCTCTTAAACGACTCCCTTCATGACTTCTCTTCGCTGACCTCCCTACAAAGTGCTGGTAAATTTCTTATGTTCACCAAAAGGTACTACAAAAGAAACCGACTTTACTTACCGGGAAGAAAGGAATGAATATGAGCGTCGACTGAAGTAAAACAATGCGACTCGTGGCAACAGGGAAAACACACAGCTTCCACCTAAGACCTTTTTCTTTTTGTTTTTCCTCTGTTTTTTCTTGCTTTTTTAGGGTCAGTAATGAACGCTGCTTTGTAACTTCTGACAGTGAGCAAATTTTCTAGGGTTTTGTTTGAGACTGTCTTCATGTGATTGTGTGGGGTACAGTCTGAAGTGTTTATTCCACAGCCTAGTTGGTTGAGTGTGTTTATTAGGACAGTCTAGTTGGTTGAGTGTGTTTATTGGGGACAGTCTAGTTGGTTGAGTGTGTTTATTGGGACAGTCTAGTTGGTTGAGTGTGTTTGTGGGACAGTCTAGTTGGCTGAGTGTGTGTTTATTGGGACAGTCTAGTTGGTTGAGTGTGTTTATTACAGGACAGTCCTAATTGGTTGGAGTGTGTTTGTTAGGACAGTCTTGGTATTCCCCCTGTGGTGTCAGGTAGGTATCTGTTGAGGTTGTTTGTCACCTGTAGTGTTGTGATCTCTCTCTCTCTCTCTCTCTCTCTCTCTCTCTCTCTCTCTCTCTCTCTCTCTCTCTCTCTCTCTCTCTCTCTCTCTCTCTCTCTCTCTTACCCCTTTCTACTGTTTCCGCCCTTCCTCCCCCCTAGCTTTGTCTTACCTCTTCCTTCCTCTTGCCCTGCTCTATTTCTCTTCTTCACCTTTCTTTCCCTTCCATTTTCGTCTCTCTCGTCCCTTCTTCTCCTCCCTCTCTCCTCCCTTCCCTTCCACTACTTACCGTTTCTCCCTCCTTTCCCTCTCTCTTTCTCTCCTTCGCCCTCTAACTCCCATTTCTCCCTCCTTTTCCTCCTTCCTTCTCCTACCTGCCCTTTCTCCTCCCCTCTCTCCCTCCCCTACCCCCTCTCCCTCCCCCCCCCTCCTCTCCCTCCCCTCTCCCTCCCTCCTCCCCTCCCCTCTCCCTGCCTTGTTAGTCTGCAGTATATTGAGGTGTCAGGTTGGTGAGTGGGGAGATACATAACTCATTCTGGGCTTGGTGTGCCGTGATATCACCATGAGGTTGATGGCCTCCTGCTGCCTTCCCGCATCAGCTGTTGTACCATCTGGCTCCACCTGCCATTTGACTCCACCTGCATCATTTGTTTTCTTAAAGGCCACCATCCTAGCCCAAGAGACCGTGTGCTCGCAACCAGCCTCTTCAGCCAAACTATGCATCGCCAGCAGTTATTCAAGTATCCATTTGGTTCCAGCTGCATACCTGCGTACCATCTGTGAATCTAAGAACCATCTAGGAGGGACTACTACTAACACACACACACACACACACACACACACACACACACACACACATCGCCATCTGGTTTCCCCAATCACCATCCTCTACACCACCTTACCAAACAGCAAAACCATCTAGCTACTTGTTGTTTAATATCTCTACACCTCTAATGCGTTAGCCGCCATCTGATACACATTAGATTTACCCCCTGTCTAAAGTTAGTCGTCACCTGTCTAACATTCTTATACCACCTGTCTAACTTTAGCTGCTACCTGTCTAACGTTAGCTACCACATGTCTATCGTTAGCTACCTGACTAACGGTAGTTATCACCTGTCTAACGCTAGCTACCACCTGTCTAACATTAGCCACCACCTGTCTAAATTTAGCTACCACCTGTCTAAAGTTGGCTACCACAAGTCTAACGTTAGCAGTCGTTAAACGACTATTTACCGCCTACTAGCGTTAGGTACGTTGAATTACCACCCGTCTAAAGTTAGCCACCACCTGCTTAACATTAGCTACTTACCTGTGTGTAAAACTGCACTGCCTGGCAACCATCTGAGGACCTGCACGATCACACACACGCAACAGACAGACACACACCACCGCCCGCAGTGCACGTGTTGATCGCCGCAAAAAAAGATAAGACAGGGCTTTTACGAGGGCAGTTAACCCCGTAATTGATGTCTCTCCTAACTGCTTGTTAAGAGGAGATGGGGTGAAATAACCCTAGTCAGGGCTCTAAAATCCAGCGTTTTGGTTGGTTGTCTGGACTCTAAATTCAGTGTTTTTATTGGCGGAACGGTAAGCTTTTGTAATTCATTGTTCGTATTTTCTGAATTGTGATTAGTGAAGCTGGTAAATCTTTTTAATACGGCTCAGAATTGAGATTTGATTGGTGGACCTCTCTAAGGTCTTACATCGGGTTATGATTGAGTGAAACTGGTAAGTCTTTTTTATTTATGATTGGTGATTTCTCTGGGGGGGTCTTAAATACGCAGTGTTGATTGGTGATGTCAGAAGCTCAGATAACTGATAAGGACAATTAGGCATGGCGTATTGTCTGTACATTTGATTCACTTCATTTTTATAATCAAAGTGACACTTGTGTGCTTCAATAAAATTGACAGTAATAATGAGAGGTGACATGTGTGTGTGTTTGTGTGTGTGTGTGTGTGTGTGTGTGTGTTGGGCATTATACTTTTAAGATGACTCCTTCTCTCTTTACTATTCACTCCATGGATGCCGTCTCTCTGTTGACTAATGTCGTCTGGTGTTGGCCTAATAAAATAATAAAAATGGCGTCCAATGGTAAAGAGGTCCCAGTGGAGATAGTTTATTAATTGTAGTAAACAAATCATCATAATGCACTACGACAGAGTGTATGCGTCTGTCTGTCTGTCTGTCTCGGTTGTCATTTTAGTCTTGGTTCTCCCGCAAGACGTCGGCTCAACCAGCGGTGTCAGCAGGTCTTCACCACCGCCTCCCTCCTGCCTCATAAATCATCAAGTGAGCTGATCTTAGTACGTCAACTCCCCACTTATATATATTGCTGGTCTGTATCCCAGGGTGTGGTGGCGGGTCCTGTTGGCGCCTCAACCGTGTGTCTGGCGCCACAATCATGTGTCTAGTACCACACAACCGTGTGTCTGGCACTTCTAACCGCGTGTCTGGAACCACAACCGCATGCGGCGCGCCACAACCGTGTGTGTCTGACACACAACCGTGTCTGGCACGCCACGCCATATTCTGGAACCACAACCGCATGCGTAGCGCCACAACCGTGTGTCCTGGCGCCACAGCAACCGCGTAGTCACCAGACCACAACCGCATGTGTGGCGCCTGGCTCGTGTCTGGCGCCACAACCCCATACATACAGCAGCACCATCATCAATTTAGTGCATATTAACGATGACGCCCATAACTCGCCAGCACTACTGTTTAAGACTGTGATGGAGTAACCGGGCCTTCGTGAACAGTCTCATTACAGTCTATCTCAGTTCACTCACTTAACCGAACAGTCACTTCCATCCTCTCCCAATGACCATCCCTCCTGAGAATGTAACGTCTTCCACTGACTGTAAACAAATACGCTTTTCCTATAAATTAAATTGATGTATGAACCCACACAACACTAACGTGATCCCTTATATCGTAAATTTAGATCACATTCTTAACAAAATACATTGACCTCAGAACCACTTAGCGATGGAGACAGACGGGCACACTTTGAAGACAGAGCGGAGGACATGCAGTCGGCTACAAGAATAAGTACACTTTCTGTTCGTGTTTGAGACAAAATATCTGGCTTGTACTGTCCTGAACAGAACGGTAAAATTATAAAATGATCTGTAATTTATGTTTTATTCCTACATATATGTTATAAATACATTTGTTGTGAATGTTTTACTAGTGTCTTGTGTTTATGTTATAAGTTATATATTTATCAATGGTACCATAAACTTGTTTGCCGAATGGGATTGCAGTTATCGTACAGCTCCACTCCTCCTCCCCCACTTTCTCTTACCCTACTTTTTTTTACTGATGTTTGGATTAGTAAAGGAAGGAGAACTAAATAGAAAGAAGGAAGAAGGAAACAGAAAATAGTTAAGATAACGGACAGACCCGGACCGGACTAGGGGATTAAAATTAGCACCCGTGGACCAGATGGTTATTACACATTCTACAGGATCAATTATATTTCCTGCGTCAGGCCAGGTAATTAGCGCAGAAGTCGGGAAATAAATGTGAAAAAATAGTTGGCAAGTGAGTCAGTATCGTTTGAATATTTATGTATTTATTTATTGTATATTAACCAAAATGTTGGCATTATAACTGGTTGATGTATATTGCACAGTAGTATTTAGTTACAACACATGTAGTAATAATTAACGGTAATACCAACAGCGTAATTGTTAAAACGATTTGCAAACCAGCAGTTACAGATAGCGAAGAAGAGTTGTTTGTTGGAGCAGCGTCTGGAATTGGTGTCAGCAAGCGCTTGTATGTTTTTTTTCCTAGGACGAAGATGATGCACGGCGGCCCAGAATAGTTACTTGAAAAAATCTATCGAAGGCAATTTCCGAATAAATTTATGTCATATACCAGCACATATACCATTATACAGATTTATGCATATTCAACTTTTTATCACATATAATTTGGAAATTCTGTGCCATATATTATTTTATGCACGTATAAGCCTTATCGTTGTCCATCCTGGAGTAAACAATTCCTGCTTCAGCTGATGTCTGGTCCGTCATTGTTAGCTTGGCTTGACCTGTGGACGAGAAGAACCGGATTTTTTTTATCTTTGCTTGGCGTTGATGGCGGAACTTATGAATCTAGTGAAGAGCTTATGTGTGGTTGATCATAGTGCAAGGAAAATACGCTTACAAGAATCTGAGTAAATTTACGAGTGTTTAGAAGTGACTTGAGGGCATGGAAACTGGCCTTTTTATCCAGGTAGACTTTTAGGCAGTGAATATTAACATTTAAGTGGTGAACAGTATGTCTTATGGAGGTAGTGTATTAACCCCTTATTGTGCAGGGACTCTGTGTTGAAGAAAAATCGTCTGGTGTTAACTAAATGAAATACTAAAAAGTAGCGTCTTGTGGTGATGGGGTTAGTGGAGGTACAGTGTTAAGTTATGGAGTAGTTACATCGATCTAGAAACCCAACCTGAACTCTTGAGTGGTGGAACGAACACTCGTCCTCAATAAAGTGAGAGGATTGAAATTTTTGGATCACCTGTAGTCCCCCCTCCGGCATAATTAACCTTAAGATTAACCTAACCCTAGCAACCTCTATCAAGGTAACGTTAGAATTATTTCACTTATCTGAGCGAATGGGCTAGTGGGCCCACTCTTCAGGTGACCCGAAAAATTTGCACGGCAGAAGAGAATTATCAGGTCTCATTATGTAATTATCCAGTCTTTTTCTCCCGTTAATATTGCACCATAGTGATTATTAAGGTTCTCTACAAGCCACGATTGTTGAGAGTTTATCTTTATAGATGGGGAAGTTATGGAGTCAATGAGAGATGGAAACTGAGGAGGTGTGAGGAAGAGATATTGTCTGACTGTAAAATGTTGTCAAGTTACGTCACCTCTGCCGCAACAACAAGTATGATGGAAATAAATCATCATTGATCTGTTCACTTGCGTTATTAATTTCGGCGCTTACTAGAGATTTAAGGTGGTAATTTTGCTTTTCGAACTTGAAATGTAAGTTAATGAATTTGCTTCCAACAATGGATTCAAGTTAATTGATTTTACTTAACTGAAGATTATTGTAATTAAATTGTAATTAAAGGTTACGTTAAAGTGTAATTTGCTTTAACTAGGGATGTTAGAACTTTAATTTCCTAGTTAAGGGACAAAAAATATTCTAAGCACCTTCACTTGAGTTACGAGTAAAGATGGCGTCGAAATTACACTTGGCCTCTACTGTATTAATAACGTTCTTGGCCAAAGTATTTGTGTAAGTTTGGAGTTAATGGAGAGAGAGGAGAGGAAAAAAAAAGCGGGAGAAAGGAAAAAAAAACTGGGGAAATAAGAATAAGTAAGAATGGAGAGCAAAAAAAGGGAGAGGGAGGAGGGAGATAAAAGGGAATGGAGGACAAAATGTGTGTGAAGAAAAGGAAGGAGTAGGAATGGGAGAAACGAGGGAATGAGGGCCAGGAGATGTGACTGGGGAAGTGAAATGCTGATGACTCATTAGAGTGACTGGCGAGGACTGACTGACTTCTTTTTAGTGAGAGACTTGTCTGGCGTGGTGGTGGTTTGCCGTCCTTTACAACAATGTGCCAGGTTCGCTCCCCAGAAACTTTTGTCTCCTACTTCCTGTGTTTACACCACACGTCCGCTTACCTGTTGCTTGTTCTTGTTTCTCTTACTCTTGTTCTTGTGTCTTGTTCTTACTCTTGTTCTTGTTGTCCTTTTTTTCTTGCTCTTGTTGTTGTTCTTGTCCTTGTTTTTCTGCTCTTGTTGCTATTTCTTTTCCTTCATTCTTCCTTACTTTTATTATTTGTTTTATTGTCCTTATTCTTCTTACCCTTCTTCCTCGTCCTCCTCACTTCATCATCCTCCTCCTCCTGCTTCCTCCTCTATCACCTCCTCACTCCTGCTTCCTCCTCCTCCACCTCCTCACTCCCTGCCCCCTCCTCCTCCACCTCCTCCCTCCCTGCTTCCTCCTCCTCCCACCTCCTCCCACTCCTGCTTCCTCCTCCTCCACCTCTCCCTCCCTGCTTCCTCCTCCTCCACCTCCTCCTCCTGCTTCCCTCCTCCTCCACCTCCTCCTCCTACTTCCTCCTCCTCCCACCTCCTCCTCCTGCTTCCTCCCTCCTCCTGCTTCCCTCCTCCTCCACCTCCCCTCCCTCCTACTTCCTCCTCCCCTCCACCTCCTCCTCCTCTTCCTCCTCCTCCCACCTCCTCCTCCCTGCTTCCCTCTCCTCCCTCCTCCCACTCCTGCTTCCCTCCTCCTCCACCTCCCTCACTCCCTGCTTCCTCCTCCTCCCCTCCCCTCCCCTCCTGCTTCCCTCCTCCCCTCCCACCTCCCTCACTCCCCTGCCCCTCCTCCTCCACCTCCCTCCCTCCTGCTTCCTCCTCCTCCTCCACCTCCTCCTCCTGTTCCTCCCTCCTCCCTCCCCTCCCTCCTGCTTCCTTCTCCCTCCCCCCTCACTCTTGCTTTCTCCTCCTCCTCACTCTTCCTCTTCTTCCCCACTTCTTCTCCCCTTCCCTCCCTATTCCTTCTCCACCTTTCTCCCATTCTCCCTCCTCTTCCTTCACCACATCTTCACCCCCTCCTGCCTTCCACCTTTCTCACTTCCTCCCCTCCTCTTATTTCTGTATTCATTCTCTCCATCTCTTCTTTTTCATCTTCATTGTTTACCTAATTTCCCTCCTCCTTGCTTCTTCTCCTTTGTTTCTTAAAAGTTCTTCTTCTTCTCCTCCTCCCTTCTCCTCCTATTCTTCCTCTTCCTTCATCTGTCTTCTCTGTTTCTATCATCTTTCTTCTATATTAAATTCTTGTTTTCTTTTTTCATTCTCCTCCTCCTGCCTTTTGTTTCTTCACTTCTTCCTCCTCTTTTAGTCCTTCTGCTTCTCTTCTTCCTCCTTTCTTTCTTTAATCCTCTTTTCGTTTCTTCTCTTCCTCTTTCTTCCTCCTTTAGTCCTTCTGTTGCTTCTCTTCCTCCTCCTCCTTCCTCCATTTCTTCACCTTTCGCTTCCTGCATAACACCGCAAGCATTTACCATCTGTTATGTGTGGTTCTGGTATCCTCCTCCCTCCTCCTCCTCCTCCCTCCTCCTCCCCTCCTCTTCCTCCTCCTTCCTCCCCTCCTTCCTCCTCCTCTCCCCTCCTTCCTCCTCCTGATCCTCCTCCTCTCCTCCTCCTTCCTCCTCCTGATCCTCTCCTCCTGATCCTCCTCCTCTTCCTCATCCTCCTCCTCTTTCCTCCTCCTCCTCCTCTCTTCCCCCTTTCCCTCCTCCCTCCTCCTCCTCCTCCTGATCCTCCTCCTCCTCCTCCTCCTCCCTTTCTTCCTCCTTTCCTCCTCTCCTCCTCCTTTCCTCCTCTCCTCCTTTCCTCCTCCTCTCCTCCTCCTCCTGATCCTCCTCCTCTTCCTCCTCCTTTCCTCCCTCCTGATCCCTTCTTCCTCCTGATCCTCTTCCTCCTGATCCTCCCTCCTCTTCTCATCCTCCTCCCTCCCCCCTTCCTCCTCCCTCCTCCTCCTCCTCCTCCTCCTCCTCCTCCCCCCTCTCTCCTCCTCCTCCTCCTCCTCCTCCTCCTCCTCCTCCTCCTCCTCCTCCTCCTCCTCCTCCTCCTCCTCCTCCTCCTCCCTGCTCCTCCTCCTCCCTCCGCCGCCTCCTCCTCCTCCTCCTCCCTCCTCCTCCTCCTCCTCCCTCCTCCCTCCTCCTCCCTCCTCCTCCTCCTCCCTCCTCCGCCTCTCCTCCTCCTCCTCCCTCCTCCTCCTCCTCCTCCTCCTCCTCCTCCTCCTCCTCCTCCTCCTCCTCTCCTCCTCCGCCCCGTGAATTTCAGACTGCATCGTGTTGAGGGACACTGTGTTGAGAGAGAAGAGAGAGAGAGAGATTATAGTATATATATCTCAAATGGTTGTGGTGGTAAGTGGTGTTGGTAATGATGATCGGTGGTACTGGTAGTGTGTAGTGTGGTTTTAGGTGGTGGCAAATATGGTGTAGGTGGTTGTGTAAATAAGTGGTGCTATTGGTGGTGGTGGTGATTGTGTATGGTGGTGGTAGATGGTAGTGATCGTATAGGGAGTGATAGATGGTGAGAGTGCAGACAGGTGATGGTGGTTAGTCATGGTTTATGGTAGGTAGCAATAGTAGTGATACCTGTAAATTTTGATATCGGTGGTGATAGTTGTACTGTTGGTGGTAGTGGTGGTGCTCGTGGTGGTGGTATACCTGACCAGGTGTGTGTGTGTGTGTGTGTGTGTGTGTGTGTGTGTGTGTGTGTGTGTGTGTGTGTGTGTGTGTGTTGTCTCTGTCCTCCTGCTGCTCTTACCAATTTATTCACCTGTCCCATTCCCTGATCTGTCTCTGATATGTCAATATGGCTCGGCTCTGCGGCTCCACTACCCTTGTGTCCTGAGCTGTGTTGATTTTGCTGTATGGCTGTGGAGGGAAGAGAGTCAGGAGTTAACAGCCTGATACGGATGCTGTAATTCCTGAGAAAGCTGTTATGTTTAGGCTGCCTCACTGTCTCGCTGCTCGGGGATGGAGCTGTGTAGGTGCTGTACGGATGCTGTAACTTATGCAGCGCAGTTATTACACACGCTTTTAATTTAGACACCATAAATAATAATCACAAAACATCATTAATCCAGGAAACTAACTGGTGGGGGGAGGGAAATTTGTTAATGCTGTCTAGTGTGTTATGAGCTGTCTAGATGCTGTTACTATGAGGAGATGCTGTTCAGATGCTGTTACTATGAGAGATGCTGTCTAGATGCTGTTACTTGGTGGAGAGATGCTGTCTAGATGCTGTTACTATGAGAGATGCTGCCCAGATGCTGTTACTATGGATGCTGTCTAGATGTTGTTAAGT
The DNA here is from genome assembly GCF_018991925.1 of Homarus americanus. Lineage (NCBI taxonomy): Eukaryota > Metazoa > Arthropoda > Malacostraca > Decapoda > Nephropidae > Homarus > Homarus americanus. The sequence continues at coordinate 53,347 of NW_024757337.1, read as the reverse complement.
TAAGGAGATGCTGTCTAGATGCTGTTACTTATGAGAGATGCTGTCTAGATGCTGTTACTATGAGAGATGCTGTCTAGATGCTGTTACTAAGGAGAGGGATGCTGTTCAGGATGTGCTGTTACTATGAGAGATGCTGTCTAGATGCTGTTACTATGAGAGATGTCTAGATGTTGTTACTATGAGAGATGCTGTCTAGATGCTGTTACTAGTGAGAGATGCTGTCTAGATGCTGTTACTATGAGAGATGCTGTCTAGATGTTGTTAATATGAGAGATGCTGTCTAGATGCTGTTACTATGAGAGATGCTGTCTAGATGTTGTTACTATGAGAGATGCTGTTCAGGATGCTGTTACTATGAGAGATGCTGTCTAGATGCTGTTACTATGAGATGCTGTCTAGATGCTGTTGCTATGAGAGATGCTGTCTAGATGCTGTTACTATGAGAGATGCTGTCTAGATGCTGTTACTATGAGATGCCTGTCTAGATGCTGTTACTATGAGAGATGCTGTCTAGATGCTGTTACTATGAGAGATACTGTCTAGATGTTGTTACTATGAGAGATGCTTTTCGTCCAGATGCTGTTACTAAGTGAGAGATGCTGTCTAGATGCTGTTACTATGAGAGATGCTGTCTAGGATGCTGTTACTATGAGAGATGCTGTTCTAGATGCTGTTACTATGAGAGATGCTGTAGATGCTGTTACTATGAGAGATGCTGTCTAGATGCTGTTACTATGAGAGATGCTGTCTAGATGTTGTTACTATGAGATGCTGTCTAGATGCGGCTATTATGAGAGATGTGCCGTCTAGATGCTGTTACTATGAGAGATGCTGTCTAGATGCTGTTACTATGAGAGATGTTGTCTAGATGTTGTTACTATGGAGAGATGTTGTCTAGATGCTGTTACTATGAGAGACGTTGTCTAGATGTTGTTACTATGAGAGATGCTGTCTAGATGCTGTTACTATGAGAGATGCTGCCCAGATGCTGTTACTATGAGAGATGTTGTCTAGATGCTGTTACTATGAGAGATGTTGTCTAGATGTTGTTACTATGAGGAGATGCTGTCTAGATGCTGTTACTATGAGAGATGCTGTCTAGATGCTGTTACTATGAGAGATGCTGTTTATGAGATGCTGTCTAGATGCTGTTACTATGAGAGATGCTGTTACTATGAGATGCTGTTACTATGAGAGATGCTGTCTAGATGCTGTTACTATGAGAGATGCTGCGTAGATGTTGTTACTGAGATGCTGTCTAGATGCTGTTACTATGAGATGCTGTCTAGATGCTGTTACTATGAGAGATGCTGTTACTATGAGATGCTGTTACTATGAGAGATGCTGTTTGATGTTGTTACTATGAGGAGATGCTGTGTAGATGCTGTTACTAGAGAGATGCTGTCTAGATGCTGTTACTATTAGGAGATGTTGTTCAGCTGCTGTCTTAAGGAGAAATGCTGTCTAGCTGCTGTCTTAAGTGAGATATGCTGTCTAGATGCTGTTATCTATGAGAATGCTGTATTGATGCTGCAATATACAGTACGTACACAGCAAACGTTACGTAACAGGAACAGGTGATCGTTCGTGAAGATGCAAGTCTAAATGCATTGGGGGAGTGAGGTTGCACACGGTGGTCAGGCGGAATTGCAATATCAAAGGGAATCAATCAGTGTTGCATTCTCGTTTGTGAGGTTAATTACTGCCATCTGGCCTGTGTAATATGGCTGGAGAATATCTGAGAGGTGTGGTGTTCTGAAATTATTACAAGATGGGTTAGGTAAGTTACGGTGGGTTAGGTTTGGATAGGTTAAGCGGATAGGTTGTAGGTTTTGGGTAGGTTAGATTAGGTTGAGTTTGGTTTAGATAGGTTAAGATAGGTTACGGTAACTTGGGTTAGGGATGATTAGGTTAAGGTGGGTTAGGTTAGGCTAGGCTTGACTAGGTTAGTTTGGGTTAGGTTAAATTAGGTAAATATGGGTTAAGTTAGGATGGGTTGTTTGGGCTGGTTGCGTTACGTTCACTTGGGTTAGGTTAAAGTGTATTAGCTTTAAGTTGGATAAGGTAGGTTAGGTTAGGTTTGGTTTAGGTAGGTTGGGTAAAGTGGTTTGGGTTGTATTATGTTGATTAGGATTGGATTTAAGTTTAGTTAGATTAGGTTAGGATGGATTAGGTTAGGTTGGATTAGGTTAGGTTAAAGTGGGTTGGTTATATCTCACCATCACAGCACCACAACACTATAACTCTTCACCTTGAACAGAAACTCTCCCACCTGGCCTGCCACCTCCTTCCTCCCCTCCTACCCATCCCCCCTCCATCCTCCTCCTCCCCTCTGGGCGTGTATAATGTAGTAGCCAGGCGTGTAACTGTAACATGCAGGCGCGCGTAGATCCTGGGGGGTGTGGAACCTCAACATCCAAACACGATCGAGTGCGTATCAGGGCCTGAATCTTCATTAAATGTTGTAGTGACTGAAGAAAATTACACGTTTACAGATGTGTTAATGTTTATCAACCTAAACTTGACACAGGTGGCCCTTGCCCCTAGACCAGGGGTGGGCAACCCTTGGCACTTGTGCAACATTGCACGCTAACGGCTTCTTTCGGCCTGCGAGACTCCCCTGCTATCTGCCCCTCACACTTCCCCTGCTACCTGGCCCTCACACTCCCCTCCCCTGCTCTTCTACCCCCCCACATCTCCCCCTGCTATCTGGCCTCACACTTCCCTGCCACTGGTTCACACTCTCCGCTGCTATCTGGCCCTCACACTCCCTGCTATCTGGCCCTCACATCATTCCTGTCCTGGCCCTCACACTTCTGTTCTTCTAGGTTACTCCCAGACGCCCAGGTAGCCTGCATTTTAGGACTCCTGATGAGAGTTTGGACAATAACCAGCGTCAGGCAGCTGGTTCTCGCGGTGTGGGTTGGCGACTCCTAACATAGGTTGAGAATGAATTTATTGTTCCCCGAGCAGGAAAGACTTTCTGCGGCCGGATTCCTTGAGACTTGCCAGATGTGTCTGTTTCCCGTTACGTGTGGCCTGCGATAGAACACTCGGTAAGTTACAGTCAATCTGGGTGTACTCGAGCTATTTGGGGCCATTAACCGTGTTTTAACGTTAAGTGAGTCAGATAAATATGTTCTTCCAGGACTAAAGGATAAATTGTAGTGAAAACGGATCACGTGAAGGCTAGACCACACCTTATTTCACCTGATGATTAAACACCTTAACGGTACCTGGAGGCGCTGGAGCTATGGTAGTTTAGCTTACTTTAGACCAAGTTAGGTTAGGTAAGCTAGGCGAGATTAGATTAGGTTATATTAGGTAAAGCATTAGGTTAGTTTAATTTAGACTATGGTTAGGTTAGGTTAGGTTAAGTTAATTTAGGTGTTTAACTATGAATTTCAAACTAGGGTGCCTAATCTTCATGTGATCTGAGGAAAGCTATGTCGAATAAGTATGTGAGAGAATGTGTCTTGAGTGGATAAGCCAAAAAGTCGCCAGAAGTGAAAAACGGTGCGTTGTTGGATTCTTCCATCCGCACAAGAAGCTGGGTAAGTGTGACGTGTGTGTGACCTAGGCACGTGGATCAGACCTTGCCTCCAGGACACATCCATATTCCCTAACAGGCGCAACTCACGTCTATACTTCTGTTATTTGCTCTTCTATGACCCTGACCCGATTCGACCCCACCCCCACCCACACCGACGTTGTCTCCTGAACCGCTACGAGGGGAGGCAAAGTATACGACTCTAAGGCGGGTTCACCAATAATGGCAGGTCCACAGGTTGATCATATAATTGGGGGGGAAATCAGACCTGAACCTCTAACTAGGGGTTCACTCATTTCTTACCAGGCGACCAGAAGTCAAGAGACGAACTGTGGAAATTTTTCTTCACAGGCAATAGATGAGAGATGATGATACGCCCCCTTTTATCTCAAGGTCGATTTGTCAATTTGCGTCATCATCCTCGACGTTAAGTGGGATTATACGTATCATTTTCTATATCCGCTTCCATCACCTTCATCATCATCCTCCTTCCCTGGCGTCACTATTAATACATATCATTATCATTTTCTCCGTCGTCACTCAACCCATCATACGAGTTTTTGGAGAGTTCAGCCGTCATTATCCATTACATCATTATCACTACTACTTATTATTTCCATCTTCTTATTCTTCTTTTCTTTCATCCTCCTCCTCCTCCCTCTTTCTTCTTCCTCCTCATCTCTCCTTATAAATTCCCATTTCAACATCGAGAGTTTTGGGCACCAGTCACCATCCTTTATGGTGTATGGCTGCCTTCATTATTCCTCACCATTCATCAGTAGTGTCAATGTTATCCAAGTACGAGAACCATCATCATTACCGCCACCATTATCACCTTTTCATTATCCTCACCATCACCAAGTAACTAAACTCTAATATCATCAATATTAACTACCATACACCACTAGCATTGGCTCTCACCATTCATCACTCATCACCACCCTCATTCACCATCTCCTCCATCCCTTCACTATCTACATTTCATTACCCCCACATTCTCCACCATCTGATTCGCCTCCCACCACACACCACACCAATAATCACACCACACCCATGCCCACCTCAATATTTCCTACTCCTTTTCCCTCACCACCTCCCTCCTTTCCCCATCACTTCACTCTCCTCCTCCCACCCCACCATCACCACTACCCCTCCTCTCCCACACTTCACACCCTCCTATCTCCTATCACTGCACCCATTCTTCCACACCCCACCATCACCACACCCACCACCCATCACCAAAGTCATCACTTGACCACAAACACATCATGATGGGTGATGTGGGAGGTAAAAAATGAGGTTGGTTGACCATCTTTTAATGCCGGGGTGTTCTATGTGTGTCTCTGCTGCCTGGGTTCCTGTTTTTTTCTTCCCCTTTCTGACTCTTACATTTTAATTTGTGTGTGTTTGTGTGTGTGGGGCGGGCACACACCTGGCCCCCCTGCCACACCTCCTCACACTTTCAAGGCCACCCCTTACACAGTTTATGATACTTTGGGGCTCATAGGTTGTTTCCTCAGAATGGTGTGGGGTGTGGTGACAGGTTACCTCAAGCGTCCACATGTGTCTCCCAACACGGTGTGCCAGGATTAGACCACCACACAACTACTCAAACACCCACATGTGGCTCTCACCCACCCACTCACGCCTACATGTAGCCACTCCAGTATGGCATGGGTGGGGGTAACAGGCTACTCCATTCTGTGCCTGCATGTGGTCTCAGCATGGTGTGGTGGTGGGTGACAGACTACTCCACCTCACGCCTGCATGGTGTGGGCGGGTGACAGGCAGAGAGTTACGGGCGCCAGGGCCAGCGGTCCTCAAAGTGAGCCTCTTATAGAGAAAACACCAAGAAAAATCCATTTTTCTTAGTCCCTCGCGGGAGTCGAGCGTTTGTTGATGCCGCTTGTGTCTATTTGTTTGTTTGTGCAGGAGTTGCTTGCTCTATCGTGTTTGCTTGTTTGTAGGAGGTAAGTGAGGGGAGGAAGGTGGAGGTAATTTGGTTAGATGTCCTTGAAATTCGTAGTATTTAAAAGAATTTTGCCTTCGTGTGTATGGAATGGTTTATAATTTAATTAGTTTATTAAGTTATGTATATTATAATATCCACATTATGTTAATTCTAATAATGTATATAGAGTCATATATCACGAGTATATCTGGGGCGAGATATTTAATTACTTAGAAAAATTAAAAGAAACTATGGAAGATAGAGATGAATGAATAGATCACTAATTATTTTCCTAATGGAGACTTGATGAAGTATCTGACGAGTCACTTAATCTACGACAAAATTTTTAGTCGATTCTCCAAATTAGTCGGGTAATTTTTTTTTCTACCGGGCTTTAAAACGCATCTGTCTGACCTTATAAATAGTTGTACCCAACGATGCATCACTGAGACTCTACCGTAACTAAATTTATTGTTATTCTCTCCTGCTTAATTCCTTTATAGATGATTACCCTGAGTACAATGTCATCTTACTTAAGGGAATATGTCGTACCCCTAGGGGTTAATTCATTGTACTCTAGTTAAGTAATCGTACTCAGGGTTAAGCTCATCGTACTCAAGGGTTAAGTCGTCGTACTCTAGGGGTTAGGCTGTCGTACTTAGGGCTAAGTCGTCGTACTCTAGAGGTTAAGTCGTCAAAATTTCTGGGGTTAAGTCGTCGTACTCTTGGGGGTTAAGTCGTCGCAATTTCAGGGGTTAAGTCGTCGATTTCTGGGGGTTAAGTCGTCGTACTCTGGGGGTTAAGCTGTCGTACTAGGGGTTAAAAGTCGTCGTACTCTAGGGGTTAAGTCGTCGTACTCTCTTAGCTAAGTCATGTCGTACTTTAGGAGTTAAGTCAAATGTAATGTAGGGGTTAAGTCATAAGAAAAATAGGAATGGAGGAAAACTTTCGTAGTGGGCCTAGTAGGTTCCATACTGGGCAGTCCTGTTTGCACCCAATTCCCCATTTGCTCAATTATATCCATCCAACCTATGTTTGAAGCTATCCAGCATATTCGAGCACGTGATGATCGTACTCTAGGGTTAAACTATAGGCACTCTAGGCTAGGTCGTCGTACTCTAGGTTATGTCATCGTTCTCATAGGATTACGTTGATGCCCCCACCTTAAGGATGAAATTAAAACTGACTAAATATATTAAAAATACTAAATATATACCGAAAATATACCCAAATAAACGAGTAGGTTAGATAAAATAAATTAATACACCAGCAACATAAACAAAAAATACAATGACAAATAAATATAATAGAAATAAAAAGAATAAATTATCACATCAATATTTGTTCTCAGTTGAACACCATCATCTTGACCTCACCTGAAGAAGTTCGACTGTCATTTGAAGATGAGAAAAGTGTTGAGATGGGTTATACCTCCTCAGCTCCCTGTCCCCAGTAACAGTCACATCACTCATTAATTTTGTCTCTGTTCAGGCCCAACACTGCTGGGTGACTGCTTGGTGGAGCAGGTCAACGCCTGCTGACCTTAACCCAACATGACTGTATTAACGCTTTCTGGCGTGGAGTAGGTAACGAAAAAGAAAAACAATGCCCCCCCCACCTGTTGATCTTGGACTTAATACTGTACCAGCTGTGCAAATAAAGGAGGGTGAGGGGGGAACGGGAGAGGGGGGAGGAGGAAGGAAGGAGGCGAGGGAGAAATGAAGGGAACAGGAGATAAAAGTGATGAGGGAAGGGAGGTGGGGGGTGAGAAGGATGTAAAGGATGGAGGGGGTAGGATGCAGGGAGAGGAGAGGGCAAAGAGGAAGACAGAGGAGAGGGAGGGAAAACAAGCATCGAGATTTTAATTCCTTGGGCCGGAAGTCTACAAGGAGTGTGTGTGTGCAACAACATGTACTTAGTGCAGATTAACTAGACTGGAAGCATGGTGTGTTGTGCCACCTGCACCTTCTGTGTCTGTATGTCTGCCAGATCTAGTGCTTGTCTGTTTGTTAGTCGCCTGTTCATGTGTCTGTCTGCGTGTGTACTTCCGGTTTTAGTGTTGTGTGTCTGTCTGTGTATTACCTTGTCTATAGAGATGTCTGTCTGCTCTGTCTTTATCTTTGAGCTAGTGTCAGTGTGTGTGTGTGTGTGTGTGTGTGTGTGTGTGTGTGTGTGCAAAAGGGTTTGAAACGAATTTGTCTGGTTTTTGTCTCTTTGTTTTTTATAAGTTCCGTCTTGGATCAACCAAATATGCGCATATGTGTGTGTCCGCCTTCCAATTAAAACGCTAACTCGTAAAGGAACACAAATTACCATGCATGGTATAGGGAGAATTACCTACGTGGTGTATATAGGGAGAATTACTCATGTTATGTATATAGGGAGAATTTACCTGATGTGGTGTATATAGGGAGAATTACCTGATGATGTATATAGGAGAATTACTTACGTGATGTATATAGGGAGAATTACCTTACGTGGTATATAGGGAGAATTACCTACGTGATGTATATAGGGAATTACTTTTACGTGATGGGCAAGTAGGGAGAATTCACTACGTGATGTATATAGGGAAAGAATTACTTTACGTGATGTATATAGGGAAAGAATTACTCATGGTGTATATAGGGAGAATTACCTTTACGTGATGTATATAGAGAATTACTACGTGATGTATATAGGGAGAATTACCCACGATGTATATAGGGAGAATTACTTTACGTGATGTATATATAGGGAGAATTATCTACGTGGTGTATATATAGGGAGAATTACCTTACGTGATGTATATAGGGAGAATTACTTATGATGTATATAGGGAGAATTACTCCACGCAAGTATAAATATTCATGAGGATGAATCATTTTATGATATGGTTAGGGAGAATTACCCATGTGATGCATATAGGGAGAATTCCTTACGTGATGTATAGAGAATTTTATTTACGTGATGTATATAGGAGAATTACCTTTACGTGATGTATATATAGGAGAATTACCTTACGTGATGTATATAGGAGAATTACTTTACGCGAGATGTATATAGGGAGAATTACTCTTACGTGATGTATATAGAGAATTACTTACGTGATGTATATAGGGAGAATTACTTACGTGATGTATATAGGGAGAATTACCTACGTGATGTATATAGGAAATTTACTTTACGTGATGTATATAGGGAGAATTATCTACGGTGTATATATATAGGAAATTACCTTACGTGATGTATAGGGAGAATCATTTACGTGATGTATATAGGAGAATTACTCTACGTGATGTATATAGGAGAATTACTACGTGATGTATATAGGGAGAATTACCTTACGTGATGTATATAGGTAATTACTACGATGGGTTATAGGGAGAATTACCTGATGTGGTAGTATAGGAGAATTACCTTACGTGATGTATATAGGAATTTACCCACGTGATGTATATAGGGAGAATTACCTTACGTGATGTATATAGGGTAGGAATTACTTACGTGATGTATATAGGGGAGAATTACTACGTGATGTATATAGGGGAGAATTCACTACGTGATGTATATATAGGAGAATTATCTTTTACGTGATGTATATAGGGAGAATTACTCAATGTGATGTATATAGGAGAATTATCTACGTGATGTATAGGAGAATTACCTTACGTGATGTATATAGGAGAATTACTTACGTGATGTATATAGGAGAATTACCTACGTGATGTATATAGGAGAATTAAGAAAATAGTGAATTATTAATGAGGTTCCATCGTGTGTGGTTGAGGTACATGACAGCTACTACACCTTATGCCAGATTCACGCTCAGGTGGAGCGAGGGTCGGCCAGCCCAGTGCTACGAAGAGCAACCAATTATTAATGTGTGCTGGTAGAACTGTCTGTCTCTGTCTGTCTGTCTGTCTGTCTGTCTGCCTCTCTGTCTGTCTGTCTTTTTTTTCAATCTCCCTTGTCTACCTAACTACCAATCTATCTATCTTTATTCATCTATCTATCTATCTATCTATCTAGTCTATCTATCTATCTCTCTTACTTTCTACAGTATCTCTTTCGTTTGTTTGTCTGTTCGTCTCTGTCTCTCTTGTCTGTCTACAGGTAGTTCCTCAGCGTGTAAGCACTTAACATGTATAAGCGACGAGCTAATCCCACCATTTCTGTGACTGTTTTTGCGTTGTAATTTTTTGGGGGTCTTCGCTAACAAGCTCTTCACCAGAGAGAGGAGATGTAACTGATGTGTGTGTGTGTGTGTGTGTGTGTGTGTGTGTGTGTGTGTGTGTGTGTGTGTGTGTGTGTGTGTGTGTGTGTGTGTGTGTGTGTGTGTGTGTGTGTGTGTGTGTGTGTGTGTGTGTGTGTGTGTGTGTGTGTGTGTGTGTGTGTGTGTGTGTGTGTGTGTGTGTGTGTCATAGTTCTTTTACAACAGTTGTCTCTTCACCATTAAAAGTCTCCATTATGCTGGGAATGAACGCCGTTGTTTTTTAAATTTTGTCTCGTAAAATAATTAAAGAATCTTAGATCACTACTGTCTGGTGTATCACGTTACATAAGTCTCTGTGTTGTAGCCCACTATTGTATGTATTGTATTACAAGAATTTACTCATTGTATCTGTGGGCTAAGACAAGAATTTTAACACCATTGTAGAGTGAATATTGTTGTCGTGTGATTTGATTTATAATGATGTACAACGAAGTGGAATTAACGTTATAAAGCGGAAGTTGAGGTTGAATGAAAAAGTTACTGGTTTGAGTACATAGAATAGAAAAGACTTTGAAGTTACTGATATTTATTAACGGTGAAATTATAGAGAATTTAGATAATAGTATTGGTGTATTTTTGTATTCGTAAAATGAGGAGTTATATACAGTACGTGGCATAAATGTATGTCTTTATATATAATTAATATTAAGTTATATATCAATTCCAGTACAGGGTATAGTATTTTAAAACGCGGTGACCTATAAGATTATATATAATTAATGATTAGGTTAGGTTACGCTAGGCTACGTTAAGCTACGTTAAGTTAGGTTAGGTCGGGTCAGGTTACATTTTATATAAATGTATTTATTTATATGTATATTTATCTTTTTTTCTTTTTTTTTTCTTTTTTTTTTGTTACTCGGATCAGCCCACCCGGGCAAAGGTCACTGACCCACATCGGGGCCTGGGGGCGGAAAATGTAATAACAATAACAATAATAATAATAATTAGTTCATAGTAAATAAAATTAAAAATAAAATACTATTAACAAGAATAATAATAATAAAGAACCATAAAGAAATAAAAAAAAACGAAAAAAGATCAATAATGAGAAACGAGAAATGAATGTTGTGTTGTCAAAGTAAGAGAAACAATTAAGACCCTGCAATTGGGTGTAAATGAGGCAGAAAGTCAGATCAACAACCTGGGACTTGGTCACAATTTTCGTGATGCCATATGGCAGCAGGGTCTACCATTAGACAACACATTATGCTTCCAATATCTTCTCAGGCGGTAGTACCTCCCTGTTTGGTAGCTGCCTACTACGTACTTAATCGTTTATGGCCAGTCAAAAGTTTCCAGAAAAGAGAAATACATAGAAGTTATCACTAATGGCCAATTATCCCTATTTAGTGTAACATACAGTATATGTTATGTGGAGTTCCGCTTTTATTTGTTTGTTTTCGTATTATTTAAGTCATATATTTGATAACATTTAGCTTAGAATAAGTAAATATTATAAAAAAATAACATTGAAAAACTCATAAGTGACTTTGTAACATATAATTAAGTCGAGATAATAATACCAATACGACGTGCTGGTCAAGCCCCGACCAGGGGTTACCTAGACCCCCGGACAACTCTTTCGGAGCTTGACCAGCACGAAAAAAAAAAAAAACCTTTTTTGTTTGCAAAACGTGATTTAGGCAACCTGTTTTGTAATGATCAGCATGCTCGCCTCACAAGCGAGTGGACCCGTGTTCAATTCCCTGGCAGAGTGAAACTATGGCCAATTTTTTGTTTTGTTTTATTTATTTGTTTATTTAATTTTTTTTATAAAGCCATTTGCCAGTCTCCTCAGCAGTAACTGGGAACCTGGGTGTTAATCATTTTGCGGATCGTGTTTTGGGGTAATGTTTAGCCAGTGCAGTTGGCGAGTTGTCCGGTCTTCTCGGATTATTCCTTGACACTGGGTCATGCAACTCGTTAACTTAGGGTGTGGTTGTTATGTTGGCCCTAGTGCCAGCCATCGTCGTACACGAGGGTCAACCATTATTGTTAGGTCATTAAATATGTTATAAGTATATACTGCAGTAAGTATATAATATAAAACATGGAAATATATATATTTAGTTTCCGGGTTTATTTAGTTATTTATTACTTGCTCTTATTACTGGTATTTGTGTTCCTCTCATCTGTATAGTTTAAGCCTTTACTATTGTTTTGAGTAACTTTAGATTTAATTGTTTTCTCCCAGATTTACTTCACATTTATAGTTTTTAGAATATATCATAATATCACCCGTGATGATTAACCTGTATTTAAAACGACAAAATAATTAATTGCTCTTCGGTAATATTCGTTAACGGTAGGTTATGTTAGTTTAAGTTTTCTAGTAAACAATTTATGAAGGGAAGGATTTACTTGCGTGAGCAGATTCAGAATGCTTTTATTAAGACTACTGCTGTTACTAACGATATTGTTAGTAGTTATTTCTTTTTCATCTCAAGTGATTGTTTTCTTGACCGGTATCCCTGTAATATACTGGTCTGAGGAGATCAGTCGAGCACTGACCCTTCGCACCTGCCCGAACCTACCCTACCCCTCGTCTGCCGTCACCTGCCCGAACCTACCCTACCCCTCGTCTGCCGTCACCTGCCGAACCCTACCCCCCTCGTCTGCCGTCACCTGCCAGTCACCTTTACCCTACCCTTCGTCTTCCGTCACCTGCCCGAACCTACCCTACCCCTCGTCTTCCGTCACCTGCCCGAACCTACCCTACCCCTCTTCTGCCGTCACCTGCCAGAACCTACCCTACCCCTGCCGTCACCTGCCCGAACCTACCCACCTGCCAGACCCTACCCTACCCTCGTCTTCCGTCACCTGCCAGAACCTACCCTACCGTCACCTGCCAGCCTGCCGAACCCCAGAACCTACCCCCTCTTCTGCCGTCACCTGCCCGCCCCCTACCCTACCCTCGTCTTCCGTCACCCCCTACCCCTCTTCTGCCGTCACCTGCCAGAACCTACCCTACCCCTCTTCTGCCGTCACCTGCCCGAACCTTACCCTACCCCTCTTCTGCCGTCACCTGCCAGATCCTACCCTACCCCTCGTCTTCCGTCACCTGCCAGAACCTACCCTACCCCTCGTCTTCCGTCACCTGCCCGAACCTACCCCTCTTCTGCCGTCACCTGCCCGAACCTACCCCTACCTCTTCTGCCGTCACCTGCCTGACCCTACCCCTCCTCTTGCGTCACCTGCCAGACCCTACCCTACCCCTCGTCTTCCGTCTCAGTCTTCCTGCTGCGTCACCCTACCTAGTCACCTGCCCTCTTCTGCCGTCACCTGCCAGAACCCTACCCTACCCCCTCTTCTGCCGTCACCTGCCGACCCCTACCCTCGTCTTCCGTCACCTGCCAGAACCTACCCTACCCCTCGTCTTCCGTCACCTGCCGAACCTACTCCCCTCTTCTGCCGTCACCTGCCAGACCCTACCCTACCCCTCGTCTACCGTCACCTGCCAGAACCTACCCTACCCCTCTTCTGCCGTCACCTGCCAGACCCTACCCCTCGTCTTCCCACCTCTCTACCCTCTTCTGCCGTCACCTGCCCGAACCTACCCTACCCCTCTTCTGCCGTCACCTGCCAGACCCTACCCTACCCCTCGTCTTCCGTCACCTGCCAGAACCTACCTACCCCTCTTCTGCCGTCACCTGCCAGACCCTACCCTACCCCTCGTCTGCCGTCACCTGCCCAAACTACCCTACCCCATCTTCTGCCGTCACCTGCCCGAACCTACCCTACACCTGCCCGAACCTAATCCTCGTCTGCCGTCACCTGCCCAAACCTACCCTACCCCATCTTCTGCCGTCACCTGCCCGAACCTACCTACCCCTCGTCACCTGCCAGAACCTACCCTTCATCTGCCGTCACCTGCCCGCCTGTCACCTGCCCGAACCTACCCTTCGTCTGCCGCCACCTACCCGAACCTACCCTACCCCTCGTCTGCCGTCACCTGCCAGACCCTACCCTACCCCTCGTCTGCCGTCACCTGCCAGACCCTACCCTACCCCTCGTCTGCCGTTACCTGCCAGACCCTACCCTACCCCTCGTCTGCCGTTACCTGCCCGCCACCTTGCAGATCTGAGTCAGTAAATTGTCATAATTATTTCGGAATATGCTTGGGGTCGCGTCTCTGTTATTACACTTAAGTTAGAGTTTATGAGAATCAAGTAACTGTGAGAGAGAATTATATACTTGGTGAGTGGAGGTTAGGTTAGGTTAGGTTAGGGAAGGTGTGTGTTAGGTTTAGGTGAGGTAAGAGAAGTTTAGGTTAAGTTAAGGTAGATTAGGTTAGGTCATGTTCTGGTTAGGTTAGATTAGGTTCAGGTCAAGTTAGGTATGGGAAGTTAGGCTAGAGTTACGTTAGATTAAGTTCAAGTTAAGTTAGATTAGGTTTAGGTTTGGTTAGATTTAGGTTAAGTTACGTTAGATTAGGTTAGGTTAGAATAGGTTAGCGTTAAGATGTTGAATCTTTTCTAAACACTAATCACTCTTGTGTAATCGCTAGTCTAATCATTAATCAGTCTTGTCTCAACTCTAATTAGTCGTGTATAATCACTAATTGCACTATAAATACTAATCAATCATATGTTATCACTGTTGAATCTTGTCTGAACACTAATCAGTCATGTCTAATCACTACTGACTATAATCACCAGCTGACAACCTCCGTCAGACTCAAAGTGACAGGATCCTTTTAGACCACCACCACTCCTTCGCCGCCTCCTACGTGTTTATAGCCGGGGACCTTTTCCTTCCTCGTAGTCCCTCTGGTGTGTGAGGGTGTGTGTGTAGGTGCTGGTGGTGGTAGTGGTAGTTGTGGTGATGGTGGTGGTAGTAGTAGTGTTAAAAGGTGGTGATGGTGGTATAGGTGGTGGTGGTGGTGGTGGTAGTAGTGGTGGTGATGAGGGTCGTCGCTAAGTTGATTGTAACACCATTTGTTTTGGACTCCTCTTCCCTCCCTATTTCTTATTTTCTATTACTCCCAGTTCCCTATTCTATCCACCCTGTTCTCTATCCCTCTCCCTATTCCATATTCTTTCTCTCTCCCTCTTCCCATTCTCTATTGTCTCTCCCTCTCCCCCCACCCTCTGTCCCTTCTGTCATTCTTTTCCCCTTATTCACTTCCTTCTCTCACTTCCTCCCCTCTTGTGTTAATCTGTTTTGTTGAGGTGTGTGTGTGTATATATATGTGTGTGTGTGTGTACGTACGTACAAGTGTCTGTTTGAATGGGCCAGTGTACAGTGACAGGTTAATACGTGTTTACTAAATCGTACTCCAGGTGAGACTCGATGTTAATTAATTGTTTTCTTCAGGTAAAAGTACTGTATTTATCAGGCACCAACAAGACAGCTGTAACACTCCAAATACTCAGTATATGTCAGAATTGTTGTTGTTCATTTTGTATTTGTATTATTCTGGCTACATAAACTCTTTCCATTTAAGTATCAAGCGTCGTCATTACTTCGTGGTTAGTGAGCATACTGTATATACTACCGAGTCGTAATAGTCATTGACCCTCGAGATATGACTGGCTTACAACGTCAAGACAACACGAGAGAGAGAGAGAGAGAGAGAGAGAGAGAGAGAGAGAGAGAGAGAGAGAGAGACCCCACGTAACAGTACACGAGCGTCACCCAGCAGATGATGCTCCTCCCAACACTAATAACGAGAGACCATTGTGTCAGACCTACACCCCTCTAAGACCACTGTCAGACCTACACCCCTCTAAGACCACTGTGTCAGACCTACACCCCTCTAAGACCACTGTGTCAGACCTACACCCCTCTAAGACCACTGTGTCAGACCTACACCCCTCTAAGACCACTGTGTCAGACCTACACCCATCTAAGACCACTGTGTCATACCTACACCCCTCTAAGACCACTGTGTCAGACCTACACCCCTCTAAGACCACCGTGTCAGACCTACACCCCTCTAAGACCACCGTGTCAGACCTACACCCCTCTAAGACCACCGTGTCAGACCTACACCCCTCTAAGACCACCGTGTCAGACCTACACCCTCTAAGACCACTGTTTCAGGCCTACAACCCTCTAGACCACCGTGTCAGACCCACAACCCTCTAAGGCCACCTTGTCAGACCTACACCCCTCCTAAGACCACCCGTGTCAGACCCCACCCTCTAGACCACTGTGTCCAGACCTACACCCCTCTAAGACCACCGTGTCGGAGCCTACACCCTCTAAGACCACCGTGTCAGACCCACACCCTCTAAGACCACCGTGTCGGAGCCTACACCCCTCTAAGACCACTGCGTCAGACGCACACCCCTCTAAGACCACTGTGTCAGACCTACACCCCTCTAAGACCACTGTGTCAGACCTACACCCCTCTAAGACCACCGTGTCAGACCTACACCCCTCTAAGACCACTGTGTCAGACCTGCACCCCTCTAAGACCACTGTATCAGACCTAAACCCCTCTAAGACCACCGTGTCAGACCTACACCCCTCTAAGACCACTGTGTCAGACCTACACCCTCTAAGACCACCGTGTCAGACCCACCCTCTAAGACCACCGTGTCAGACCCACCCCTTTAAGACCACTGTGTCAGACCTACACCCCTCTAGACCACCGTGTCAGACCTACACCCCTCTAAGACCACTGTGTCAGACCTGCACCCCTCTAAGACCACTGTATCAGACCTAAACCCCTCTAAGACCACCGTGTCAGACCTACACCCCTCTAAGACCACTGTGTCAGACCTACAGCCCTCTAAGACCACTGTGTCAGACCTACACACCCCTCCTAAGACCTGTGTCATACCTACACCCCTCTAAAAGACAGCAGTGTCAGATCTACTACCCCTCTAGACCACTGTTTCCAGACCTACACCCTTCTAAGACCACTGTCGGACTTCCACCCTCCTAAGACCACTTTCAGACCTGCCCTTCTAAGACCACTGTGTCTACCCACCACCCTCTAGACCACTGTGTCAGACCTACACCCTCTAAGACCACTGTGTCAGCCTACACCCCTCTAAGACCACTGTGTCAGACCTACACCCCTCTAAGACCACTGTGTCCAGACCTACACACCCTCTAAGACCACTGTTTCAGACCTACACCCCTCTAAGACCACTGTGTCAGACCTACACCCTCTAAAGACCACTGTGTCAGACCTACACCCTCTAAGACCACTGTTTTGGAGCCTACACCCTTCTAAGACCACTGTAGTAGACCTACTACACCCCTCTAAGACCACTGTGTCAGCCACCACCCCTCTAAGACCACTGTGTCAGACCTACACCCTCTGTCCACTGTGTCAATGCACCCTCTGAACCCTGTGTCAGACCTGCACCCTCTAAGACCACTGTCAGACCTACACCCCTCTAAAAGACCACTGTGTCCAGACACACCCCTCTAAAGACCACTGTGTCAGACCACCACACCCCTCTAGACCACTGTGTCAGACCTACCCCTCCTAAGACCACTGTGTGAGCCTACACACCCCTCTAAGACCACTGTGTCAGACCTACACCCCTCTGGGCCTGTGTCAGACTACACACCCTCTAAGACCACTGTGTCAGACCTACACCCCTCTAAGACCACTGTGTCAGACCCTACACCCCTCTAAGACCACTGTGTCCAGACCTACACCCTCTAAGACCACTGTGTCAGACCTACACCCTCTAAGACCTGTGTCAGACCTACACCCCTCTAAGACCACTGTGTCAGACCTACACCCCTCTAAGACCACTGTGTCAGACTACACCTCTAAGACCACTGTGTCCAGACCTACACCTCTAAGACCACTGTGTCAGACCTACACCCTCTAAGACCACTGTGTCCAGACCTACACCCCTCTAAGACCACTGTGTCAGGCCTACACACCCTCTAAAGACCACTGTGTGTCAGCCTACACCCCTCTAAGACCACTGTGTCAGACCTACACCCTCTAAGACCACTGTGTCAGACCTACACCTCTAAGACCACTGTGCTTCAGACCTCACCTCTAAGACCACTGTGTCCAGACCTACACCCCTCTAAGACCACTGTGTCCAGACCTGCACCCCTCTAGACCACTGTGGCCAGACCTGCACCCTCTAAGACCACTGTCCAGACCTACACCCCTCCTAAGACCTGCTGTGTCAGACCTACACCCCTCTAAGACCACTGTGTCAGGATACACCCTCTAAGACCACTGTGTCAGACCTACACCCTCTAAGACCACTGTATGAGCCTACACCCCTCTGAACCACTGTGTCAGACCTACACCCCTCTAAGACCACTGTCAGACCTACACCCCTCTAAGACCTGTCAGACCTACACCCTCTAAGACCACTGTGTCAGACCTACAACCTCTTAGCCTTATAATTAAATCCCTTTTGTTTCCTTCTGGGTGACATTATTTTTGAGATTTTGGCACTGTGTTTTTGTGTTTTTAAGGGGAGAATTTGTTTTGGTGATATATATGAGTGAAGTTTCTTTGTTATTGTTGGGTGTATTTATTTTCTGCCAAATTATGTACCGCAATTGATGCGGAACTATATTTTCGACACTACCCCGTAATTCTTGCCTAATACCCTTGTCTATACACACACACACTTACATTGCCCTGTTTTAATACCCTCTGCCCCGTTTTGTACCCACCTTATATCCTCCTGCCTGCCTCCCCTCACCCCGGATATCCCCGTCATTCTCAGGCCAACATTAAGGGTAGCGGCGGAGACATAACTAACCAAAACGTCTACTCTCTCGTCTCCTTGTTTCCACAAGCAGTCAGACCTCTGTGTGTCACCCGTATAGTGGGCGGGTAGGAATGCACGCGTCCAGACTGATTAGCGGCCACTACTACACTACGGATGTTCCAATGTATTTTATTTTATTTTTCTCCGTCGTGAGTTTTTTAGAAAAGTGTTTTGCTTTATTCGTGTGTTTGTGTTTGTGTTTTTGCTGTAGTGTGTTTGTACATCTGTTACTCTTTTGTTGCTTATGCATTGTATTTTATATTTTTGCTATAGTTTTTTAAGTCTTATTTTTTTGTTAACTCGTATGTTTGGTAAAATTCATATTAAAAATATTTTATAAGCTGCTGATGTAGTTCCGGGAATTTTTTCTTCTTTGTAAATTTTCAGAAAAGAATATTATGTTGTTGTTTTTCGTATTCCTGTAACTTCGTTAAATATAATAAAAACAAAATAAAATCGTTGTGCTGTACGGCGCAGGAGGGTTAGTTTCAGTATTTTTATTATTTTTATTATTTTTTTCACTCGAGAGTTCTAAAGAGATATTTACGAGTGTCCATAACCGGGGTGATGCTATTCGCGTTTCTGTAGAAGTCAGATAAATTCTCTTTTATATGTCTGGGTTTGGTGAATAAAACGCAGCTATATGAACGTTGTGTCTTTATAAACAGGTCGACTCTTCATCTTTGTGGGGGTGAGGCAATGGCCTGGGGTGCGGAGCGTTATGGGGTGAGAACGTTACCTTGGGGTGAGAACGTTACCTTGGAATTGTGAACGTTACCTTGGGATGAGAACGTTACCTTAGGGTGAGAACGTTGCAGCAGGGTGAGAACGTTACCTTAGGGGTGAGAACGTTACCTTGGGTGTGAACGTTAGCTTCGGTTAGAACATGCCTATATACGTAGTACATCTGGAGTGGACTGCTGGGGATGCTTTTGGGATCGACCTATAGTCATCCTAAGACAGAAGTCGAGTTTATATCCACTCAGCCACCACTCTCACTAACCCCACCTCTATCGGAGAAACAGTGATCTTACCTCAGGTTCAGTAAATTAATTAAGTTATGGTACGAGTAGAGTCAACACTGGAACAAAACTGAACAACAAACAGTAATGGACAGTTTTATCCCAGGAACAGTCCATTAGTGAGAATCAATGATAGTAGTAATGGTATTTTATGATCGGCCTATAGTTGCACAAATGTCACTCAAAAATATAATGGTTACAGGAAGATATTTTATTGTGCTCATCCCCGGCTTGAACGAGGTAATATAGCGATATATTGCGAAATAATAATAGCAATAATAATAATAATAATAATAATAATAATAATAATAATAATGATAATAATAATGATAATAATAATAATAAAATTATTATTAACGGTTTGATAAATGAACATGAAAAGACGCAGAGCGGAAGGCTGAAAATATACAGTTACATAATAATAATTGAAATGGGTCTCTTGATTAACAAATAATGTACAAGTAACATAAGTGATACAAATATGATACATAATAAGGTGGGGAGAAAGGTTATACTACAAGGCATTCCAACATAGTAACATATCAAAAAGGTAAGATTGACTGGAAGTGAATACACTGGTTGATTACGAGTTATTGATAATTTCTTACAATGGTTGAACTGGGCTGTTCTATATTGATCAATATACGTGCTCGTAGGACATCCTGCATGAATGATCCGTGTACATAAAGATTACAGATGACATAATATAAAAGAAATAGTACTAAATACATTAGACATAACAGTAACAATGTTGGTGCATATCATTTCTATGAGGGAGGGTGTGTTTGTATTACTGGGAACTAATTTTTCGTATCTATTACAGGTAAACATCGTCTGAAAGCGAGTTAATGGTCTGAGATACAAGTTAAAGACTACAGAGGTCGAGGCCACTCCCACCATAACGCCTTGGTAGGGACGTTTGTTATGGTAAATAAATGAGAAATGCCCGGTAATTTAAGTTAAGGTTAGGAATGGATGATGAATTCCGGTGTGTGTCACTTTGTATATTTATGTATATTTATGCATATGTGTATACAGTGTGTGGTTATTGGGTGTTCAAGAAGGATGTTCACTGTATTATGGTGTTTTGTTAATCGTGAAATATTGGATATTCATGTCTGCATTAGCCAATCAACGAATTTTACAACGAATCGATCAATAATCCGGGTTGATGTAATAATTGGAAGTAATCGTATTGTATATGCAACGAATAACTCCAAGTTCAGTTAATGTAATCTTAGTCAGCCAATTTTTTTATGACCTATTACTTAATCCTATTTTGTCATTATCTCTATTTCGTTGCCAATCTGCAGCCTGTTTCTATAACCAATTATCATACCTATTTTAAGCTAGCCCTCTTTGACCAATAACAAAGGGTAATTTCATATCCACGAACCGCAATTTTGATACCCAGTACCATAGGCCCATTTTTAAGACCAATTGTCAGACTTTATACCTGACAACTAATCACTAAACCCAGATTAATTTTGCAACCAATTAGCTTCCTCGAGTTATATAACCAAATCGAATAAGACTCCCAATTAAAACAACTGATCAACCCCCACTACTACAGTGACGCATATGTCCATAGTGTGTGCGTGCGTGTGTGCGTGTTTGTTTGTTTTATTAGATATTTTTTCAGAACTAACTTATACAGAAAATATTGATAAAAAAAATTGAATCCCTAAATATAGATTCCTTTGATCTCCGATATTAAATAATGAAATGTTTTGGTCAGCTGGTCAAAACAGTTCGTCAGGTTTCAGGAATCTTGTTACTATTTTTTCATTTTCTTTTTAGTTTATCAGGTATATTAATGTATTTTTTATCTTTGTTTTGTCTAATAGTTCGTCTAACAACACAACATAACACGTAATAACATAATAATAACATAATAACATAATATAACATAACATAACTTAGTCAAGCCAAAAGTTTTACTTAAACCTAGTTATTATCACTGACTATACACAACACACAACTTACTACTTTGCTGTCCTCGGATGTGAGTATGGCGATCATCCAGCTATATTCTAATGATATGAGTTATTAACACAACACAACATAAACAAATCTAACCCTAACCGAACACACAGGTAGTGCTCGGGTGTTGGTGCAGCTGATCTTATGGTGCTCCCAAGATTATAATATTATCTTAATCAAGGAGCTGTTTGCGTTGTTGTTTATAAAGAAATTGAAATGTCACTGTTACTCTTACAGTTGTTGTCTTTTACACCACTCAATAAATGTTGTAAATATTTTTATTATTCTGTTATTAATGCATTATTACCTCTGTTATTGATCACAATGTGCTCAGTAGTCCTTTATTACTTCATGTTCTCATCTGTTGACTCAATTTCTCCAAAAAGGAAGAGACACAGATATACCTAAATTCCTTCACTGGTTTGTGCCTACATCACGTGGATAAATATTCCACGACTTTTCGCCCAAGTTGACGTAGAAGATTGATGTTGACTCCTGTCACTTTCTAGTAGCGGTCGTCTTGTTGGTAGATTTACTTCTATGTGCATTTTTAAATCTAATTTCAAGAACAGACAGAAGTCCCATGGGGTGGGGTAAGGGCGGAATAAATCTGGATTACATTGAACACTGAGGTGTGTCAGAGATATATCTTATTGTTCAGAGCAGTAACACAACATCTCCGGGAGCGTGTTTGGAGCTACTAACCACGTGTGCTGTGTCACAGGCACAAGACACCCACATGCTATTATCATCGCCCACGGAGACAGAAAATAAAACCAGTCGTCGCCCTGTCAAATCTGTTTGTTTGTGTGTCATGCCTGAGTGTACATGAAGAACCAGGAGGTGATCATGTTTGGCCGGAATCATCACCACCTTAGAGGGTTGCAAAAGAGCATAGATGGTACACAGAATATACTGACCTTCATCATCACAAACAGAATTACACAAACCCAGAGGGACTTTGCGTAACCTTCTATAACATGGAGTATGATAGAATACCTTTACATATCTGTGTCTCTGTCTGTCTTTTTTTTATACGCGTAGCTCTCAAGTACGATAAGTCCTTCGCTGAAAAATCTATTACGATAAAACTTGGGTAGGAATATTGTGGCAGGTAAGATTTAGGGACAGTGCATATATGAGCGGCGGGCGGGCAGGCAGGCTTGGGCGGGCGGGCGGGCGTGGGATGGGCAACTTTTCATTCCGTTACTGGGATAGCCAGGAACACGGAAATGTCACGACCACGTCGACATCAAAACACGTTGTTTTGCTAGACCGCTTCTGTGGAAACTACCATAGCTTTTCTTGCTGTTGTGTGATGTTATCTATAGTAATTAGGAGTTGGTGGTGTTATCAACGGTAACTATCCATAACTTTGTTTGTTTATGAATTGTTATTATAAGGTTTTTATTTATTGTGATTTTCATTTTTTTTTTATATAATAGGTTGTGTAATTTTATTGCCATGGTACAAAAAAATAATTTTCAATGAGTTCTTATATATTGTCTATGGTACAGTTAGATTGGCACAGCTGGTCAATATTGTAGTGGCTTATTATCGTTTCTATGTGGTACGTGATTATTAGTTATTTATGTGTGGTACTCTTGTTTTAACACTGATACGGGACCCGTGGATCATCCTTCACTACACACCACTCAGTGGCCACGCACTATAATATATACTGTATATTGAAGTTAAGTTATAAACGACGTTAGTCTGAACTGCCAGAATACCGAGTGTGTGTGTGTGTGTGTGTGTGTGTGTGTGTGTGTGTGTGTGTGTGTGTGTGTGTGTGTGTGTGTGTGTGTGTGTGTGTGTGTGTGTGTGTGTGTGTGTGTGTGTGTGTGTGTGTGTGTGTGTGTGTGTGCGCTCCTATGTTTATCGGCGTCCTTCACTGTTATGTCTGCGTCCAAACATCATAATATTAAGCTGGGCCACAGTCGGCTGTTCGCCAGGCTGCCTCCGTTAAGCCAACAGCTGTGTGGCTGGCCCAGATACCTGTTATTTTTCCTGCCACGGCTTGGGAAGGGGGGAGGAGTGCCAGTCAGGGTGGGGAGTGCCAGTCAGGTGGGGGGGGAGGCCCTAACTTCCAGCCCTGGCACTATAGAGTTTTCCTTCTGTACTGTGAGAAAGGCCCTATATAATTCATGGTAATTTACGGCTTTAGGTTAGGTTGAGTTAGTTTAGGTTATAAGTGTTGGTCGGGTGTGGTTAGTTATGTGTATTTGAGTTATCTGGGTTAGGTATTGTTACGTGAGGTTAGGCTGGATTGGGTTAGGTTAGGTTGGGTTGGGTTAGGTTAGGTTGGGTTAGGTTGGGTTGGCTCTGGTTCATTTTTAGTTTGATTTGGTTAGGGGTGGAGTTGGGTTCCTTGGAAGCTCTTTAGGTTGGAATTAGATTTGGTTGTGATAAGTGTAGGTTGCTTCAGAACATGTTGGTCTGTTCGTGGCTTAAGCAACTTAAGTTGAAATGAAATTGGGTTGGTTAGAATGGGTTTTCCTTACGTTGGTTAGGTTGGATTATGTTGGTTTAGGTTTGATTAGGTTATGTTGGTTTTGTTATGTTGGTGAGTGAAACAAATAGCAAGACCCACCAGTGCTATTGTTCGTGGTAGAGACCCAACATGATGCATCTTGGTCGTACCAGCTAAACCCGCTAAACATTATACTCTCAGCCGTGGGGGAGATATAAGCCATCAGCTACTACTAAGGAAGTAAATGGTACAGGTTAACCCTACACTGATCTACAAATCCTACAGTAAACCTCTACATGAGAGCTAAATCCATTACTGCTACTGTTTGGCTGGTAAATGGGAGAGGGGGTATTAAAAAGCTTCCACGTGCGCGAGGCCTCTCTCTCTCTCTCTCTCTCTCTCTCTCTCTCTCTCTCTCTCTCTCTCGTCTCTGGCTTTACAATATCATCAACATACCATTCATGAGCATGGTATTGCAACCTCTAGAACAGTCTTAATGTTTCATACTCTTCTTTAATTTGTACAGAATGTGATTGGAATTGAACCATACTTGTTTCCGTTATGAAGAAGAACACATTTCAAGCTCCTTTTAGAACTGTCAATATAAAGTCTCCAATCCTTACTATCATATGCTGGTAGTCCCATGGAGAGAAGAAGTCCTTCTACATCATTACAAAAAACAAGCTGGTCATATGAATGAAAGTACTTCCGCAGTTGCTCTTCTCTGTTGCAATAAAAGGAGACACTCGTGCCAGGTTTTAAGAGTCGTTTCTCTTGAAGCCTGGAAACTAACAATTCAGCAGACTGTTTTGGCAAATTTAGATCTCTGACCAGATCATTCAATTCTGACTGAGTAAACAACGTTGGCTTTTCACAATCTTCACCAGATGGCTTGAAAAGATCAGTCTCTTCATCTTCATCAGTAGAAACAGGTGAATTCCGGTCTATATCCTCAATCTCTGGTAGCTCAGTAAATTCTGGCACGTTACGTGATGGAGCAAATCTGAGATCAGATTTGGATTTAGCACCTTAAAGTTAGTAAAAAACAGTTAAAAGGTTTCATGCCAGAAAAAAAAAATATTTTTTTGTAGACCAGTGTAATTATTATTAATGTATTATTATTATTATTATTATTATTATTATTATTATTATTATTATTATTATTATTATTATTATTATTATTATTATTATTATTATTATTATTATTATTATTATTATTATTATTATTGCATCTAAAAACACGATGCCACGGTTACACACACAAACCTCACCACAATCAGCTGATACTTGTCCCCTCGCGCCTCTGTTACTTGTAGACCATAAAGAAATTTAAGATTTTTTTTATATATTTAATGGGTATAATTTGACTTATTGAGCGACTTCATGCATGAAAGTGATATACCTGTATGAGTCGTGTATAAAACGCACACACACACACACACACACACGCACACACACACACACACACACACACACACACACACAATACAAATCATGAACGCTATACACACAAGCTGACGAGAAGGATTCTTGTGGATCAAAGAAAGTTAAATGATGAAAGTGAACGAAAGATAAAGAGGAAACGTACGATATAACCGAGATGAACGAGAAGTAGAGGAATTGTGATAAATGTGAAGGAAAGAAAGAGAAAAGTGTGATAGAAGTGAGTAATAGGAATGTTAACTGAGAGGAAACAGTGGGCGAGTGAAAAAGAAAGTGCACGTTAATAAAAGGAAAATTTAGCGAAAAGACGAAGAATTGGTTTATATGGTAAAAAAATGAACGAGAGAAAGGGAAACTGCACGATAACAGGGAACAGAGGAAAAAAATACTAAACGATATAATAAAAAAAAACATTTGTATGAGTAATAAGTGAACGAAAGAAAAAAGACCTGTGATATGATAAAGAACGATATGAAAAGGAACTGGATGATTTATTAAAGTAATGGACGAAAAAATTAATTGGAAAATACTATAAAGAAAGGAATGTAATCAATAGAAAATGGATGATATTATGAAAGAAAATGACAACTTACATTATTATAAATTATGAACGATATTCAAAGCAAGTGAACGAAATATAAGAAAATGTAATATGGAAAATTAAGGAAAAAAAGAACATTCGCGATATTTAAAATAATGAATGAAAAAAATGAACCGTGGAGAGAGAGAGAGAGAGAGAGAGAGAGAGAGAGAGAGAGCGTTCTTAATCATGTAAATTGGCCACCAGGTAGCCACACATCATTACTCTCACCTGTGATCGATGACTCACAAGCAAACATGTCACCTGGCCGAGTGGAATTAAGTCGTGGCTCGAGTACCTGTATGATGTGTGCAGTATATGAAGAATATCATGTACGTGAGTGAATAATGCATAACTCGACATAGGTAAAGGTAGCATTTGATGTCTTGTGAAATGAATAACAGTAAAGAGTTAAACCGCCCATGCTAATAAGGATGAAAGGTAGAATGTGTTATGTAGAATCGGTAAGAATGATCGAGTGAATGACGTTTGACAACACGTAAGAAAGAATAATTAAACCACTGATAAAAATAATAATCAGACTCAAGGATAAAATAATGTCATACTGTAATGGAAAATTAAAAAAAGGTTGAAAAATAATTAATTAATGAACGATGAATAAGGTAACAGAGTGTTGCCTTGACATTTATTTCTTTATTTATCGGCTAAGAACTTTATAGATTCACCTGATTATAATAAATGATGTTGTTAAGGTAGGTGTGTGTGTGTGTGTGTGTGTGAGAGAGAACTTCTTCATAACGTGGCGTGTTAATGGGCTCGTATATTAAGGGATGAAGTATAAATATGTGGGCAAAATGGGTGTTGCTTGTGTATAATAATGGGAAACACGAACGACCAAGTTCTTACCCTCACCATTACCTATTCACTAAGGTCCCAACACGTTTAGATTGGGACCCGTTTACATTGGGCCCCATTTAGATTGGGACCTGTTTAGATTGGAACCCGTTTAGATTGGGACTCGATTTGATTTAGACCCATACAAAATTTCATCCATTGAATTTGGGTTCATTTCCGACTGGGTTAGTACTGGAATCTGTCAGTACTGCAATCTTTTAGTACTGGGGCCTGTTAGTACTGACAACTGCTAGTACTGGGACCTGCTAGTATTGGGGCCCGTTGGTACTGGGGCCTGTTAGTACTGGGGCCTGTAAATACTGGAAGCTGTTAATACTGGAGCCTGTTAGTATAATACTACTGGGGCCTGTTAGTATGTTAGTACTGGGGCCTGTTAGTACTGGGAGTACTGACAACTGCTAGTACTGGGACCTGCTAGATTGGGGCCCGTTAGTACTGGGGCCTGTTAGTACTGACCACTACTAGTACTGGGACCTGCTAGAATTGGGTTCCATTTAGTACTGGGGCCTGTTAGTACTGGGGCCTGTTAGTACTGGTACTGTTAGTAATGTTAGTACTGGGGCCTGTTAGTACTAGGACCTGTTAGTAGTACTGAGACCTGTTGAGTACTGAGACCTGTGCTGGCACCTGTTGGCACTGGGACCTGTTAGTACTGGGATTTTCCAATTAGAGACTGGGCCTGTATCAGAACTGGGGCCCCTGTTAGTACTGGGGCCCTGTTGAGTACTGAGACCTGTGTTAGTCACTGGGGCCTGTTAGTACTGGGGCCTGTGGTACTGGGGCCTGTGTGTGTTACTGGGGCCTGTTAGTACTGGGGCCTGTTAGTAGTACTGGGGCCTGTTAGTACTGAGGCCTGTTAATTACCAGAGACCTGTTAGTACCGGGGCCTGTTAGTACCGAGACACTGTTAGTACCGGGGCCTGTTAGTACCGGGGCCTGTTAGTACCGGGGGCTGTTAGTGCTGGGGGCTCTGTTAGTACTGGGGCCTGTTAATACTGGGGCCAGTTAGTACTAGGGCCTGTTAATTGCTAGTGTCTGTTAGTACTGGGACCTGTTAGTACTGGGGCCTGTTAGTACTGGGGCCTGTTAGTACTGGGGCCTGTTAATACTGGAAGCTGTTAATACTGGAGCCTGTTAGTATATTACTACTGGGGCCTGTTAGTATGTTAGTACTGGGGCCTGTTTAGTACTGGGATCATTTAGCATTGGGATCTGTTAGTACTGGGGCCTGTTATTTTCAGGACCTGTTAGTACTGGGGCCTGTTAGTACTGACAACTGCTGGTACTGGTACCTGCTAGGGTGGGGTCCCGTTAGTACTGGGCTGGTAGTACTGGAGACCTGTTATTGGTACTGGGGCCTGTTAATACTGGAAACTGTTAATACTGGAGCCTGTTATTATATTACCACTGGGGCCAGTTAGTTATGTTAGTACTGGGGCCTGTTAGTACTCGGATCGGCTAGCATTGGGATCTGTTAGTGCCGGGGCCTGTTAGTATAGGACCTGTTAGTACTAGGGGCCTGTCAGAACTGGGGCCCTGTTAGTACTGGGGCCTGTTAGTACTAGGGCCTGTTAGTACTGGGGCCTGTTATTACTGGGGCCTGTTCGTCACTGGGGCCTGTTCGTACTGGGGCCTGTTAGTACTGGGGCCTGTTGGTATGACAGCTGCTAGTACTGGGAACTGTTAGTACCGTAGCCTGTTAGTACTGGGGACCTGTTGGTCTGGGGCCTGTTAGTGCTGGGGCCTGTTAGTACCGGGACCTGTGTACTGGGGCCTGTTGGTACCGGGCTGTTGGTACCGGAGCTGTTGGTACCGGGGCTATTAGTACAGGGGCCTGTTGGTACTGGGGCCTGGTAATACTGAGACAGTTAGTACTGGGGCCTGTTAGTGCTGGGGCCTGTTAGTACTGGGACCTGTTAGTACTGGGGCCTGGTAGTGCTGGGGCCTGGCTGGGACACCTCTATTGAGTACTGGGGCCTGTTAGTGCCAGGACCTGTTGTACCGGGGCCTCTGTTAGTGCCGGGGCGTGTTGGTACTTTGGGGCGTGTTAGTGCTGGGGCGTGTTAGAAGTGGGGCCGGTTAGAACTGGGGTCTGTTAGTACTGGGGCCTGTTAGTACTGGGGCCTGTTAGTACACTGAGGCCTGTTGGTACTGGGGCCTGTTGCTTCTGGGACCTGTTGCTTCTGGAGCCTGTTAGACCTGGGGCCTGTTAGACCTGGGGCCTGTTAGACCTGGGGCCTGTTAGTACTGGAGCCTGTTAGTATGTTGAGTACTGGGGCCTGTTAGTTTGTTAGTACTGGGGGCCTGTTAGTATGTTAGTAATGGGGCCTGTTAGTACTGAGACCTCATTGGTATGTTAGTATTGGGGCCTGTTAGTTCTGGACCTGTTAGACCTGGGGCCTGTTAGAACTGGAACCTGTTAGTATGTTATGCGCAGGGACCTGTTAGTACTGGGGACCCTGTTAGTACTGGGGCCTGTTGGTTTATTAGTACACGGACTGTTAGTACTGGGGCCTGTTAGTATGTTAGTACTGGGGCCTGTTAGTACTGGGGCCTGTGTTAGTACTGGGGCCTGTTAATTACTGGGGCTTGTTGGTACTGGGGCCTGTTGGTACTGGGGCCTGTGCTTTTCAGGCCTGTGTGGTACCGGGGGCTGTTAGGCCTGGGCCTGTTAGTACTGAGGCCTGTTAGTACTGGGGCCTGTTGAGTACTGGGGCACACCTGTTTGTGCTGGGGCCTGTTAGTACTGGGGCCTGTTAGTACAGGGGCGTGTGTTGGAAGTACCAGGGGCGTGTTAAGTACTGGGGCCTGTTAGTACTGGGGCCTGTTACTACAGGGCCTGTTAATGTTGAACGGGGCCTGTTAGTGGGGCCTGGTAGTACTGGGGCCTGTTAGTACTGGGGCCTGTTGGTACTGGGGCCTGTTAGTACTGGGGCCTGTTGGAACTGGGGCCTGTTAGTACTAGGGCCTGTTAGTACTGGGGCCTGTTAGTACTGGGGCCTGTTAGAACTGGGGCCTGTTAGTACTGGGGCCTGTTAGTACTGGGGGCTGTTAGAACTGGGGCCTGTTGGAACTGGGGCCTGTTAGTGCCGGGGCCTCAGAACTGGGCCTGTTGAATCTGGGGCCTGTTAGTACTGGGGCCTGTTAGTACTGGGGCCCCTGCTAGTACCTGGGGCCTGTTAGTACTGGGGCCTGTTGCTGGGGCCTGTTAAAACTGGGGCCTGTTAGTACTGGGGCCTGTTAGAACTGGGGCCTGTTAGTACTGAGGCCTGTTAGTACTGGGCCTGTTAGTACTGGGGCCTGTTAGTACTGGGGCCTGTTAGTACTGGGGCCTGTTGGCCTGGGCTGTTGTACAGGGCTGTTATTACTGGGACTGTCAGGGGCCTGTTAGTACTGGGGCCTGTTGCTGGGGCCTGTTCGAGCCTGTTACTGGGGCCTGGTACTGGGCCTGTTAGTACTGGGGCCTGTTAGTACTGGGGCCTGTTAGTGCTGGGGCCTGTTAGTACTGGGGCCTGTTAGTACTGGGGCCTGTTAGTACTGGGGCCTGTAGAACTGAGGCCTGTTAGCACTGGGGCCAGGCCTGGGCCTGTTAGTACTGGGCCTGTTAGAACTGGGGCCTGTTAGTACTGGGGCCTGTTAGTACTGGGGCCTGCTGTTAGTACTGGGCCTGTTAGAACTGGGGCCTGTTAGTACTAGGGCCTGTTGTACTGGGGCCTGTTAGAACTAGGGCCTGTTAGAACTGGGGCCTGTTAGATACTGGGGCCTGTTAGTACTGGGGCCCTGTTAGTACTGGGGCCTGTTAGAACTGGGGCCTCTTGGTACTGGGGCCTGTTAGAACTGAGGGCTGTTAGTACGGGGCCTGTGTACTGGGGCCTGTTAGAACTGGGGCCTGTTAGTGCTGGGGCCTGTTAGAACTGGGGCCTGTTAGTACTGGGGCCTGTTAGAACTGGGGCCTGTTAGGCACTGGGCCTGTTAGTACTGGGGCCTGTTAGAACTGGGGCCTGTTAGTACTGGGGCCTGTGGTACTGGGCTGTTGGAACTGGGGCCTGTTAGTGGCCTGTTAGACCTGGGGCCTGTTAGACCTGGGGCCTGTTAGACCTGGGGCCTGTTAGTACTGGAGCCTGTTAGTATGTTAGTACTGGGGCCTGTTAGTATGTTAGTATTGGGGCCTGTTAGTACTGGGGCCTGTTAGTACTGGGGCCTGTTAGTTTGTTAGTACTGGGGCCTGTTAGTATGTTAGTAATGGGGCCTGTTAGTACTGGGGCCTGTTAGTATGTTAGTATTGGGGCCCTGTTAGTTCTGGGGCCTGTTAGACCTGGGGCCTGTTAGAACTGGAGCCTGTTAGTATGTTAGTACTGGGGCCTGTTAGTTTGTTAGCACTGGTGCCTGTTAGTACTGGGGCCTGTTAGTATGTTAGTACTGGGGCCTGTTAGTATGTTAGTACTGGGGCCTGTTAGTACTGGGGCCTGTTAGTACTGGGGCCTGGTTAGTACTGGGGCCTGTTCGTACTGGGGCCTGTTAGCCTAGGGGCCTGTTAGTACTGGGGCCTGTTAGTACTGGAGCCTGTTAGTACGGGGCCTGTTGCCGGGGCTGTTAGGCCTGGGGCCTGTGCGGGGCCTGTTAGTACTGGGGCCTGTTAGTACTGGGCCTGTTAGTACTGGGGCCTGTTAGCTGGGGGCGTGTTACTACTGGGGCCTGTTAGTATTGGGCCCTGTTAGTACTGGGGCTGTTAGTACTGGGGCCTGTTAGACTGGGGCTGTTGTACCGGGGGCTGTTAGTACTGGGGCCTGTTAGTACTGGGGCCTGTTAGTACTGGGGCCTGTTAGTACTGGGGCCTGTTGTACTGGGGCCTGTTAGTAATGGGGCCCTGTTAGTACTGGGGCCTGTTAGTACTGGGGCCTGTTAGTAATGGGGCCTGTTAGTAATGGGGCCTGTTAGTACTGGGGCCTGTTAGTACTGGGGCCTGTTGGTGCTTGTTGTACTGGGCCTGTTACTATGGGGGCCTGTTAGAACTGGGGCCTGTTAGTACTGGGGCCTGTTAGAACTGGGGCCCCTTAGTATGGGCCTGTTAGTACTGGGGCCTGTTAGTACTGGGGCCTGTTAGTACTGGGGCCTGTTGGAACTGCAGGGCCTGCTATTACTGGGGCCTGTTAGTACTGACCACTGTTGTACTGGGACCTGCTAAATTGGGTCCTGTTAGTACTGGGGCCTGTTAGTACTGGGGCCTGTTAGTACTGGGGCCTGTTATACTGGAGCCTGTTAGTATATTAGTACTGGGTCCTGTTAGTACTGGGGCCTGTTAGTACTGGGGCCTGTGTACTGGGGCCTGTTAGAACTGGTGCCTGTCAGAACTGGGGCCCTGTTAGTACTGGGGCCTGTTAGTACTGGGGCCTGTTAGTACTGGGGCCTGTTGGTACTGGGGCCTGTTGGTACTGGGGCCTGTTAGTACTGGGGCCTGTTAGTACTGGGGCCTGTTAGTACTGGGGCCTGTTAGTACTGGGCCTGTTAGTACTGGGGCCTGTTAGTACTGGGGCCTGTTAGTACTGGGGCCTGTTAGTACTGTGGCCTGTTAGTACCAGGCCTGTTAGTACCGGCGCCTCTTAGTACCAGGGGCTGTTAGTATCCGGGGCTGTTAGTACTGGGGCCTTTTAGTACTGGGGCCTGTTAATACTGGGGCCGATTAATACTGAGGCCTGTTAGTACTGGGGCCTGTTAGTACTGGGACCTGTTAGTACTGGGGCCTGTTAGTAGGGGCCAGTTAGTACTGGGGCCTGTTAATACTGGAAGCTTTTAATACTGGAGCCTGTTAGTATATTACTACTGGGGCCTGTTAGTATGTTAGTACTGGGGCCTGTTAGTACTGGTATCGGCTGCTTGTGGATCTGTTAGTACTGGGGCCTGTTAGTACTGGGGCCTGTTAGTACTGGGGCCTGTTAGTAGTGGAGCCTGTTAGTACTGATAACTGCTAGTACTGGGACCTGCTAAATTGGGGTCCGTTAGTACTGGGGCCTGTTAGTACTGGGACCTGTTAGTACTGGGGCCTGTTAGTACTGGGGCCTGTTAGTACTGGGGCCTGTTAATACTGGAAGCTGTTAATACTGGAGCCTGTTAGTATATTACTACTGGGGCCTGTTAGTATGTTAGTACTGGGGCCTGTTAGTACTGGGATCGGCTAGCATTGGGATCTGTTAGTACCGGGGCCTGTTAGTACTGGGGCCTGTTAGTACTGGGGCCTGTCAGAACTGGGGCCCTGCTAGTACTGGGGCCTGTTATTACTGGGGCCTGTTAGTACTGGGGCCTGTTCGTACTGGGGCCTGTTAGTACTGGGGCCTGTTAGTACTGGGGCCTGTTAGTACTGGGGCCTGTTAGTATTGAGACTGTTAGTACCGGGGCCTGTTAGTACTGGGGCCTGTTAGTACTGGGGCCTGTTAGTAACGGGGCCTGTTAGTACCAGGCCTGTGTGCCGGGGCTGTAGTACCGGGGCTGTTAGTACCGGGGGCCTGTTAGTACTGGGGCCTGTTAATACTGGGGCCGGTTAGTACTGGGGCCTGTTAGTTCTGGGGCCTGTTAATACGGGACCTGTTAGTACTGGGGGCCTGTTAGTACTCGGGCCTGTTAGTACTGGGGCCTTTTAGTACTGGGGCCTGCTGTAATTACCGGGGCCTGATAGTACCGGGGCCTGTTAGTACTGGGGCCTGTTAGTACTGGGGCCTGTTAGTACTGGGGCCTGTTAGTTCTGGGGCCTGTTAGACCTGGGGCATGTTAGTACTGGAGCCTGTTAGTATGTTAGTACTGGGACCTGTTAGTTTTAGTACTGGGGCCTGTTAGTATGTTAGTATTGGGGCCTGTTAGTACTGGGGCCTGTTAGTACTGGGGCCTGTTAGTTTGTTAGTACTGGGGCCTGTTAGTATGTTAGTACTGGGCCTGTTACTGGGGCCTGTTAGTACTGGACCTGTTAGTTCTGGGGCCTGTTAGACTTGGGGCCTGTTAGAACTGGAGCCTGTTGTTATGTTAGTACTGGGGCCTGTTAGTACTGGGGCCTGTTAGTTTGTTAGTACTGTGGCCTGTTAGTATGTTAGTATTGGGGCCTGTTAGTACTGGGGCCTGTTAGTACTGGGCCTGTTAGTACTGGGGCCTGTTAGTACTGGGGCCTGTTAGTCGGGCGTTAGGGGGCCTTAGACTGGCCTGTTAGTACTGCGACTGGGCCTGTTAGTACTGGGGCCTGTTAGTACTGGGGCCTGTTAGTACTGGGGCCTGTTAGTACTGGGCCTGTTAGTACTGGGGCCTGTTAGTGGGGTGTTAGTACTGGGGCCTGTTGGTACCGGGGGCTGTTAGTACTGGGGCCTGGTAGTACTGGGGGCCTGTTAGTGCACTGGGGCCTGTTAGTACTGGGGCCTGTTAGTACTGGGGCCTGTTAGTACTGGGGCCTGTTAGTACTGGGGGCCTGTTAATGTTGGGGCCTGTTAGTACTGGGGCCTGTTAGTACTGGGAGCCTGTTGAAGTACTGGGGCCTGTTAGTACTGGGCCTGTTACTGTGTGGGGCCTGTTAGAACTGGAACCTGTTAGTACTGGGCCTGTTAGAGACTGGGGCCTGTTAGAACTGGGGCCTATTAGTACTGGGGCCTGTTAGTACTGCTGGGGCCTGTTAGTACTGGGGCCTGTTGAGTACTGGGGCCTGTTAGTACTGGGGCCGTGGGGAACTGAGGCCTGTTAGTGCTCGGACCTGTTAGTACTGACTGCTGAGTGCTGGGACCTGCTGGGGGTGGGTTCCGTTGTACTGGGGCTCTGTTAGTACTTTGGGGCCTGTTTAAATGCTGGGGCCTGTTAGTACTGGGGCCTGTTAGTACTGGGGCCTGTGTGCGGGGCCTGTTAGTGGGAACTGTTAGTACCGGGGCCTGTTAGTACCGGGGCCTGGTACTGAGACACACTGTTGGTACCTGGAGCCTGTTAGTACCCAGAGGGCCTGTTAGTACCGGGGCCTGTTGGTACCGGGGGCTGTTGGTGCATCTTGGTACTGGTTCCTGTTAATACTGGGGCTGGTTAATACTGGGGCCTGTTAGTGCTGGGGCCTGTTAGAGTACTGGGACCTGTTGGTACTGGGGCCTATTATTGAGTACTCCAGCAGGCCTGTGTGGTACTGGGGCCTGTTAGTACTGGGGCCTGTTAGTACTGGGGCCTGTTAGTACCGGGGCCTGTTAGTACCGGGGCCTGTTGAGTACTGGGGTCTGTTAGTACTGGGGCCTGTTAGAACTGGGGCCTCTCTGTTAGAACTGGGGCCCTGTTAGTACTGGGGGTCTGTTAGGACTGGGGCCTGTTAGTACTGGGGCCTGTTGGTACTGAGACCTGATGCACTGGGGCCTGTTAGTACTGGGGCCTGTTAGTTCTGGGGCCTGTTAGACCTGGGCCTGTTGAACCTGGGGCCCTGTTAGACCTGGGGCCTGTTAGACCTGGGGCCTGTTAGTACTGGAGCCTGTTAGTATGTTAGTACTGGGGCCTGTTGGTATGTTAGTATTGGGGCCTGTTGGTACTGGGGCCTGTTAGTACTGGGGCCTGTTAGTTTGTTAGTACTGGGGCCTGTTAGTATGTTAGTAATGGGGCCTGTTAGTACTGGGGCCTGTTAGTATGTTAGTATTGGGGCCTGCTGTTGGTTCTGGGGCTGTTAGACCTGGGGCCTGTTAGAACTGGAGCCTGTTGGTATGTTAGTACTGGGGCCTGTTAGTTTGTTAGCACTGGTGCCTGTGGTACTATAGGCCTGTTAGTATGTTAGTACTGGGGCCTGTTGGTATGTTAGTACTGGGGCCTGTTAGTACTGGGGCCTACTGTTAGTGCTGGGGCCTGGTTGATACTGGGGCCTGTTCGTACTGGGGCCTGTTAGCCTGAGGGAGCCTGGTAGTACTGGGGCCTGTTAGTACTGGAGCCTGTTTAGTGCAGGACCTGTTGCCGGGGCTGTTGGGCCTGGGGGCCTGTGCAGGGGCCTGTTAATTTTGGGGCCTGTTAGTACTGGGCCTGTTCAGTACTGGGGCCTGTTGGCTGGGGGCGTGTGTTACTACTGGGGCCTGTGTTAGTATTGGGCCTCTGTTAGTACTGGGGCTGTGGTGCTGGGGACTCATTGACCTTTGGGGCTGTTGTGCCGGGGGCTGTTAGTACTGGGGCCTATGTTAGTACTGGGGCCTGTTAGTGCTGGGGCCTGTTAGTGCACTAGGGCCTGTTGTGCTGGGGCCTGTTAGTAATGGGGCCTCTGTTAGTGCTGGGGCCTGTTAATTACTACAGGGCCTGTTGGTAATGGGGCCTGTTAGTAATGGGGCCTGTTAGTACTGGGGCCTGTTAATGCTGGGGCCTGTTGGTGCTTGTTGTGCTGGGCCTGTTACTGTGGGGCCCTGTTAGAACTTCAGAGGCCTGTTAGTACTGGGGCCTGTTAGAACTGAGAGCCCCTGTGGTATGGGACTTTCCTTAGTACTGGGGCCTGTTGTGCTGGGGCCTGTTAGTACTGGGGAGCCTGTTGGGAACTAGCAGGAGCCTGCCTATTACTGGGGCCTGTTAGTACTGACCACTGTTGTGCTGGGACCTGCTAAATTAAGGTTCTGTTGAGTACTGGGGCCTGTTAGTACTGGGGCCTGTTGAGTACTGAGGCCTGTTATGCTGGGCCTGTTAGTATATTAGTACTGGGTCCTGTTAGTACTGGGGCCTGTTGGTACCAGGGCCTGTGTGCTAGGGGCCTATTAGAACTGGTGCCTGTCCAGAACTGGGGCCCCTGTTAGTACTGGGGCCTGTTAGTACTGGAGCCTGTTAGTACTGGGGCCTGTTGGTACTGGGGCCTGTTGGTACTGGGGCCTGTTAGTACTGGGGCCTGTTAGTACTGGGGCCTGTTGGTACTGGGGCCTGTTAGTACTGGGCCTGTTAGTACTGGGGCCTGTTAGTACTGGGGGCCTGTTAGTACTGGGGCCTGTTAGTACTGTGGCCTGTTAGTGCCAGGCCTGTTAGTACCGGCGCCTCTTAATACCAGGGGCTGTTAGTATCCAGGGGCTGTTGGTGCTGGGGCCTTTTTAGTACTTGGGGCCTGTTAATACTGGGGAGCCGATTAATACTGAGGCCTGTTAGTACTGGGCCTGTTAGTACTGGGACCTGTTGAGTACTGGGGCCTGTTAGTAGGGGTAAGTTAGTACTGGGGCCTGTTAATACTGGAAGCTTTTTAATACTGGAGCCTGTTAGTATATTACTACTGGGGCCTGTTGGTATATTAGTACTGGGGCCTGTTAGTACTGGTATCGGCTTCTTGTTAGGATCTATTAGTACTGGGGCCTGTTGGTACTGAGGCCTGTTAGTACTGGGGCCTGTTAGTAGTGGAGCCTGTTAGTACTGATAACTGCTGCTAGTACTGGGACCTGCTAAATTGGGGTCCGTTGGTACTGGGGCCTGTTAGTACTAGGACCTGTTAGTACTGGGGCCTGTTAGTACTGGGGCCTGTTAATGCTGGGGCCTGTTAATACTGGAAGCTATTAATACTGGAGCCTGTTAGTATATTACTACTGGGGCCTGTTAGTATGTTAGTGCACTGGGGCCTGTTAGTACTGGGATCGGCTAGCATTGGAGGATCTGTTAGTACCGGGGCCTCTGTTAGTACTGGGGCCTGTTAGTACTGGGGCCTGTCAGAACTGGGGCCCCTGCTAGTACTGGGGCCTGTTATTACTGGGGCCTGTTAGTACTGCAGGGGCCTGTTCATGCTGGGGCCTGTTAGTACTGGGGCACCTCTTGGTACTGGGGCCTGTGGTACTGGGGCCTGTTAGTATTGAGACTGTTAGTGCCAGGGGCCTGTTAGTACTGGGGCCTGTTAGTACTGGGGCCTGTTAGTAGCAGGGCCTGTTGATACCAGGCCTGTGTGCCGGGGCTGTGGTACCGGGGCTGTTGAGTACCGGGGGCCTGTTGGTACTGGGGCCTGTTAATGCTGGGGCCGGTTGGTGCACTGGGGCCTGTTGGTTCTGGGGCCTGTTAATACAGGACCTGTTGGTACTGGGGAGCCTGTTGGTACTCGGGCCTGCTGTTAGTACTGGGGCCTTTTAGTACTGGGGCCTGCTGTAATTGCCGGGGCCTGATGGTACCGGGGCCTGTTAGTACTGAGGCCTGTTAGTACTGGGGCTCTGTTAGTACTAGGGCCTGTTAGTTCTGGGGCCTGTTAGACCTGGGGCATGTTAGTACTGGAGCCTGTTGGTATGTTAGTACTGGGACCTGTTAGTTTTAGTACTGGGGCCTGTTAGTATGTTAGTATTGGGGCCTGTTAGTACTGGGGCCTGTTAGTACTGGGGCCTGTTAGTTTGTTAGTACTGGGGCCTGTTGAGCAGCATATTAGTAGTGGGCCTGTTACTGGGGGCTGTGTTAGATACTAGACCTGTTAGTTCTGGGGCCTGTTAGACTTGGGGCCTGTTAGAACTGGAGCCTGTTGTTATGTTGGTACTGGGGCCTGTTAGTACTGGGGCCTGTTAGTTTGTTGGTACTGTGGCCTGTTGGTATGTTGGTATTGGGGCCTGTTGGTACTGGGGCCTGTTAGTACTGGGCCTGTTAGTACTGGGGCCTGTTAGTACTGGGAGCCTGTTAGTACTGAGACACCTGTTAGTACTGGGGCCTGTTAATTGCCGGGGCCTGTTGGTACCAGGGCTGTTGGGCCTGGGGGCCTGTTATTACTGGGGCCTGTTAGTACTGGGGCCTGTTAGTAATGGGGCCTGTTAGTAATGGGGCCTCTGTTAGTACTGGGGCCTGTTACTGTGGGGCCTGTTAGAACTGGGGCCTGTTAGTAATGGGGCCTGTTAGGGCTTTAGACCTAATGAGTATGAGGGCCTGTTAGTAATGGGGCCTGTTTGAACTAGACCCCACAACTAGTACTGGGGCCTGTTAGTACTAGGGCCTGTTGGTACTGGGGGCCTGTTAGTACTGGGGCCTGTTAGTACTGGGGCCTGTTGGGAACTGAGGCCTGTTAGTACTGGGGCCTGTTAGTACTGGGGCCTGTTAGTACTGGGGCCTGTTAGTACTGGGGCCTGTTGGTACTGGGGCCTGTTAGTACTGGGGCCTGTTAGAACTGGGGCTTGTTAGTACTGTGGCCTGTTAGTACTGGGGCCTGTTGGTACTGGGGCCTGTTAGTGCTGGGGCCTGTTAGTACTGGGGCCTGTTAAAACTGGGGCCTGTTAGTACTGGGGCCTGTTAGTACTGGGGCCTGTTAGTGCACTAGGGCCTGTGAGTACTGGGACATTGGGAACTGGGGCCTGTTAGTACTGGGGCCTGCTAGAACTGGGGCCTGTTAGTACTGGGGCACTGTTTACACTGGGGCCTGTTAGTACTGGGGCCTCTTGAGTACTGGGGCCTGTGGTACTGGGGCCTGTTAGTAGTGGGGCCTGTTAGTACTGGGGCCTGCTGGTACTGGGACCTGTTAGTGCTGGGGGCCTGTTAGTACTGGGGCCTGTGCACAGGGCCTGTTGTGCTGGGAGCCTCTTGTGCCTGGGGCCTGTGTGAGTACTGGGGCCTGTTAGTACTGGGGCCTGTTTGTTCTGGGGCCTGTTTGTTCTTCGGACTGTTAATACTGGGGCCTGTTGGTACTGGGGCCTGTTGGTACTGGGGCCTGTTAGTACTGGGGCCTGTTATTACTGGGGCCTGTTAAAACTGGGGCCTGTTAGTACTGGGGCCCTGTTAGAGACTGGGACCTGTTAGTACTGGGGAGCCTGTTAGTACTGGGGCCTGTTGAGTACTGGGGCCTGTTAGTACTGGGGCCTGTTGGTACTGAGGCCTGTTATTACTGGGGCCTGTTGAGTACTGGGGACTGTTATTACTGGGGCCTGGTAGTACTGGGGCCTGTTGTAACTGGGGCCTGTTATTACTGGGCCTGTTAGTACTGGGGCTTTTCTGTTAGTACTGGGGCCTGTTAGTACTGGGGCCTGTGTGTGCCTGGGGCCTGTTAGTACTGGGGCCTCTGTTGAGTACTGAGACCTATTGGGAACTGGGGCCTGTTAGCACTGGGGCCTGTTAGTACTGGGGCCTGTTAGAACTGGGCCTGTCAGAACTAGGGCCTGTTAGTACTGGGGCCTGTTAGTACTGGGGCCTGTTAGAACTGGGGCCTGTTAGTACTGGGGCCTGTTAGTACTGGGGCCTGTTAGAACTGAGGCCTGTTAATACTGGGGCCTGTAGTACTGGGGCCTGTTAGAACTGGGGCCTGTTAGGGGAACTGGGGCCTGTTGGTACTGGGGCATGTTAGAGACTGGGGCCTGTTAGTGCTGGGGCCTGTTAGAACTGGGGCCTGTTGGGAACTGGGGCCTGTTGGTGCTGGGGCCTGTTGGTACTGGGGCCTGTTAGTACTGGGGCCTGTTAGTACTGGGGCCTGTTAGTACTGGGGCCTGTTGGTACTTGGGCATGTTAAAACTGGGGCCTGTTAGAACTGGGGCCTCCTGTTAGTACTGGGGCCTGTTGAGTACTGGGGCCTGTTAGTACTGGGGCCTGTTAGTACTGGGGCCTGTCAGAACTGGGGCCCTGCTAGTACTGGGGCCTGTGTGCACAGGGCCTGTGTAGTACTGGGGCCTCTGTTCATTACTGGGGAGCCTGTTAATACTGGGGCCTGTTAGTACTGAGACCTGTTGAGTACTTGGGCCTGTTAGTATTGGGAACTGTTAGTACCGGGGCCTGTTAGTACTGGGGCCTGTTAGTACTGGGGCCTGTTAGTACCTGAGGGCCTCTGTTAGTACCAAGGGGCCTGTTAGTACCGGGGGCTGTTATTAGTACCGGGCCTGTTAGTACTGGGGCCTGTTAATGCTGGGCCGGTTAGTACTGGGGGCCTGTTAGTGCTGGGGCCTGTTGTGTGGGACCTGTTATGCTGGGGCCTGTTGGTACTCGGGCCTGTTAGTACTGGGGCCTTTTAGTACTGGGGCCTGTTATTACCGGGGCCTGATAGTACCCGGGGCCTGTTAGTGCTGGGGCCTGTTAGTACTGGGGCCTTCGTGCTGGGGCCTGTTAGTTCTGGGCCTGTTGGCCTGGGGCATGTTGAGTACTGGAGCCTGTTGGTATGTTAGTACTGGGGCCTGTTAGTTTTTAGTACTGGGGCCTGTTAGTATGTTGGTATTGGGGCTGTTAGTACTGGGGGAGCCTGTTAGTACTGGGGCCTGTTGGTTTGTTAGTACTGGGGCCTGTTAGTATATTTAGTAATTGGGCCTGTTAGTACTGGGGCCTGTTAGTATGGAGCCTGTTAGTTCTGGGGCCTATGTTAGACTTGGGGCTGTTAGAACTGGAGCCTGTTGATACATCAATTGAAATGCACAAGTGGTGAGACCTGTTAGTTTTGTTAGTACTGTGGCCTGTTAGTATGTTAGTGTTGGGGCCTCTGTTAGTACTGGGGCCTGTTAGTACTGGGGCCTGTTAGTACTGGGGCCTGTTAGTACTAGGGCCTGTTAGTACTGGGGCCTATATTAGTACCAGGGCCTGTTAGTACCAGGGGCTGTTGGGCCTGGGGCCTGTTAGTACTGGGGGCCTGTTAGTACTGGGGCCTGTTGGTAATGGGAGCCTGTTAGTAATAGGCCTGTTAGTACTGGGGCCTGTTACTATTAGGGGCCTATTAGAACTGGGGCCTGTTAGTAATGGGGCCTGTTAGAACTGGGCCCTGTGTAGTACTGGGGCCTGTTGAGTACTGGGGCCTCTGTTGGTACTGGGGCCTGTTGAGTACTGGGGCCTGTTGAGTACTGGGGCCTGTTGGGGAACTGGGGAGCCTGTTGGTACTGGGGCCTGTTAGTACTGGGGCCTGTTAGTACTGGGGCCTGTTAGTACTGGGGCCTCTGTTGGTACTGAGGGCCTCTGTTAGAACTGGGGCTTGTTAGTACTGGGGCCTGTTAGTACTGGGGCCTGTTAGTACTGGGGCCTGTTAATGCTGAGGCTACTGTATTAGTACTGGGGCTGTGGACCCTGGGAGCCTGTACTGGGGCCTGTTGGTACTAGGGCCTGTTAGTGCTAGGACTTGTTAGAACTGGGGCCTGTTGAGTACTGGGGCCTGCTAGAACTGGAGACCCTGTTAGTACTGGGGCCTGTTTACACTGGGGAGCCTGTTAGTACTGGGGGCCTCTTAGTACTGGGGCCTGTAGTGCTGGGGCTGTTAGTGGTGGGGCCTGTTGGTACTGGGTCCTGCTAGTACTGGGACCTGCTAGTACTGGGGCCTGTTAGTACTGGAGCCTGTTGTACTGGGGCCTCTTGTGCTGGGGCCTGTTGGTACTGGGGCCTGGTACTGGGGCCTGTTAGTGCTGGGGAGC
The DNA here is from genome assembly GCF_018991925.1 of Homarus americanus. Taxonomy (NCBI): domain Eukaryota; kingdom Metazoa; phylum Arthropoda; class Malacostraca; order Decapoda; family Nephropidae; genus Homarus; species Homarus americanus. The sequence goes on along the minus strand of NW_024757337.1, from coordinate 11,231 downwards.
CTGTTTTGTTCTGGGGCCTGTTTGTTCTTCGGACTGCAATAATACTGGGGCCTGCCATTGGTACTGGGGCCCTGCTGTACTGGGGCCTGTTAGTACTGGGGCCTGTTATTGCGGGGCCTGTTAAAAACTGGGGCCTGTTAGTGGGCCTGTTAGAACTGGGGCCTGTTAGTACTGGGGCCTGTTAGTACTGGGCCTGTGTGTGTGCTGGGGCCTGTTGGTACTGGGGCCTGTTAGTACTGGGGCCTGTTAGTACTGGGGCCTGTTATTACTGGGGCCTGTTAGTACTGGGGACTGTTCATGCACTGGGATCTTATTAGTACTGGGGCCTGTTATAACTGGGGCCCTGTGTACTGGGGCCTGTTGGTACTGGGACACACTGTTAGTACTGGGGCCTGGCTAGTGCTGGGGCCTGTGGTACTGGGGGCCTGTGTACTGGGGCCTGTTGGGAGCTGGGGCCTGTTAGCACTGGGGCCTGTTAGTACTGGGGCCTGTTCAGGCTAGGGCCTGTCAGAGACTAGGGCCTGTGGTACTGGGGGCCTGTTGGGAACTGGGGCCTGTTAGTACTGGGGCCTGTTAGTGCTGGGGCCCTGTTAGAACTGGGGCCTGTTGGGAGACTGGGGCCTGTTAGTACTGGGGCCTGTTAGTACTGGGGCCTGTTAGTACTGGGGCCTGTTAGTACTGGGGCCTGTTAGAACTGGGGCCTGTTAGAACTGGGGCCTGTTAGTACTGGGGCCTGTTAGAACTGGGGCCTGTTGATGCTGGGGCCTGTTAGAACTGGGGCCTGTTAGAACTGGGGCCTGTTAGACTGGGGCCTGTTAGTACTGGGGCCTGTTAGTACTGGGGCCTGTTAGTACTGGGGCCTGTTGGTACTGGGCCTGTTAGTGCCTGGGGCCTGTTAGTGCTGGGGCCTGTTGAGTACTTTGGGCCTGGTAGAACTGGGGCCTGTTAGAACTGGGGCCTGTTAGTACTGGGGCCTGTTAGTACTGGGGCCTGTTGGTGCTGGGGAGCCTGTTCGTACTGGGGCCTGTTGGTACTGGGGCCTGTTGGTACTGGGCCTGTTAGTACTGGGGCCTGTTAGTACTAGGGCCTGTTAGAGACGCTAGGAGCCTGTTGGTACTGGGGGCCTGTTAGTGCTGGGGCCTGTTAATGCTGGGGCCTCTCTGTTGGTACTGGGGCCCTGTTGGTACTGGGGCCTGTTAGAACTGGGGCCTGTTAGTACTGGGGCCTGTTAATTACTGGGGCCTGTTAGAACTGGGGCCTCTGTTAGTACTAAGGGCCTGTTAGTACTGGGGCCTGTTAGTACTGAGGGCCTGTTAGTACTAGGCCTGTTAGAACTTGGGGCCTCTTAGAACTGGGGCCTGTTAGTACTGGGACCTGTTAGTACTGGGGCCTGTGGGAACTGGGGCCTCTGTTGGGAACTGGGGCCTGTTGGTACTGGGAGCCTGTGGTACTGGGGCCTGTTAGTGCTGGGGCCTGTTAGCATACTGGGGCCTGTTAGTACTGGGGCCTGTTAGTACTGGGGCCTGTTAGAACTGGGGCCTGTTAGAACTGGGGCCCGTTAGTACTGGGGCCTGTTAGAACTGGGGCCTGTTAGTACTGGGGCCTGTTTGGTACTCAGCCTGTTAGAACTGGGGCCTGTTAGAACTGGGGCCTGTTAGTACTGGGGCCTGTTAGAACTGGGGCCTGTTAGTACTGGGCCTGTTAGTACTGGGGCCTGTTTCAGCAGCCTGTTAGTACTGGGGCCTGTTAAAAACTGGGGCTGGGTTTTTCTTTTTTCACATTCTATTTTTAATTGTATTTTCCTTGTACATATTTTATTATTCTTATATTCTCTCCTCTGGCTTACAACACTTCTACAACACTTTACAACACTTTTCAACACTTTACAACACTTTTCAACAATTTTACAACATACAACACTTTACAACACTTTACAACACTTACAACACTTTACAACACTTTTTCAACACTTTTACAACACTTTTACAACATTACAACACTTTTTCAACACTCAACACTTTAACACTTTTACAACACTTTTACAACACTTTTTCAACACTTTTACAACACTTTTCAACAACAACTTTAATACAACACTTTACAACACTTTTACAACACTTCATAGCATCAAATTGTCACCGGTTGTAATGTTCTTCATTTCAGACCAGATAATGTGTGGCAGGAGAACGAGACACAAGGTGTGGTAGATGACGAGACAAGTGTGGTAGGATGACGAGACAAGTGTGGCAGAGAACGAGACAATAAGTGTGGTAGGAGGACGAGACAAGTGGGTAGGAGACGAGACAAAGTGGTAGGAGGACGAGACAATAAGTGTGGTAGGAGGACGAGACAATATGTGGTAGGGAGAACAGACATAAGTGTGGTAGAGAACGAGACAATAAGTGTAGAGAACGAGACAATAAGTGTGGTAGGAGAACGAGACAATAAGTGGTAGGGAGGACGAGACAATAAGTGTGGTAGGAGAACGAGACAATAAGTGTGGTAGGAGAACGAGACAATAAGTGTGGTAGGAGGACGAGACACAAGTGTGGTAGGAGGACGACAATGAGTGTGGTAGGAGGACGACAATAAGTGTGGTAGAGGACGAGACAATAAGTGTGGTAGGAGGACGAGACACAAGTGTGGTAGGAGAACGAGACAATAAGTGGGTAGGAGGACGAGACAAGTGTGGTAGGGAGAACGAGACAATAAGTGTGGTAGGAGGACGAGACAAGTGTGGTAGGAGACGAGACACAAGTGTGGTAGGAGACGAGACAATAAGTGTGGTAGGAGGACGAGACAATAAGTGTGGTAGAGGACGAGACACAAGTGTGGTAGGAGGACGAGACACAAGTGTGGTAGGAGGACGAGACAATAAGTGTGGTAGGAGAACGAGACAATAAGTGTGGTAGAGAACGAGACAATAAGTGTGGTAGGAGGACGACAATAAGTGTGGTAGGAGGACGAGACAATAAGTGGGTAGGAGGACGACAAAGTGTGGTGGAGGACGAGACAAGTGGTAGGAGGACGAGACAATAAGTGTGGTAGGAGAACGAGACAATAAGTGTGGTAGGAGGACGAGACAATAAGTGTGGTAGGAGGACGAGACAATAAGTGTAGGAGAACGAAAAGTGTGGTAGGAGGACGAGACAATATGGTAGGAGAACGAGACAATAAGTGTGGTAGGAGAACGACAATAAGTGTAGAGAAGAGACACAAGTGTGGTAGGAGGACGAGACAATAAGTGTGGTAGGAGAACGAGACAATAAGTGTGGTAGGAGGACGAGACAATAAGTGTGGTAGGAGAACGGGACAATGGGTAGAGACAGACAAATGTGGTAGGAGAACGGGACAATAAGTGTGGTAGGAGGACGAGACAATAATGTGGTAGAGAACGGGACAATAAGTGGTAGGAGAACGACAATAAGGTGGAGGAGAACGAGACAAGAGTGGTAGAGAACGGACAATAAGTGTGGTAGGAGAACGAGACAATAAGGTGGTAGGAGAACGAGACACAAGGTGGTAGGAGACGGACAATAAGTGTAAGGAACGAGACAATAAGGTGGTAGGAGACAGAGACAATAAGTGTAGTAGGAGAACGAGACAATAAGTGGGTAGGAGAACGAGACAATAAGGTGGTAGGAGAACGAGACAATAAGTGTAGTAGGAGAACGAGACAAGGTAGTAGGAGAACGACAATAAGGTGGTAGGAGGACGAGACAAGTGTGGTAGGAGGACGGGACAATAAGGTGGTAGGAGGACGAGACAATAAAAGTGGTAGGAGGACGAGACAATAAGTGTGGTAGGAGAACGAGACAATAAGTGTAGCAGGAGAACGAGACAATAAGTGTAGTAGGAGGACGAGACAATAAGTGTAGTAGGAGAACGAGACAATAAGTGTGGTAGGAGGTGTATTGACTCGGGTAGCGTGTGGGCCTGTTGGACACACCGCTCCCAAAGTGGCATAACACGCTCAGCCGTGATCAACGCTACCCTTCGCCACTTCCCTCATGCACTTCCTCCTTCCCCTTCATCAAACACCTCTTTCTACCTCTTCCTCCCTCACACGCTTCCTCTTCCTCCCTCACACGCCCCCTATTCCTCCCTCACACTCTTCTTCTTCCTCCCTCACACCTTCCTCTCTTCCTCCCTCACACGCCCCCTATTCCTCCCTCACACTCTTCCTCTTCCTCCCTCACACGCCCCTATTCCTCCCTCACACGCCTTTACTTCCTCAAAAACCTCTTCCTCACACGCCTCCTCTTCCTCCTCTCCCACTCATGGCTCCTCTCCTTCACACTTTTTCCTTGCATAGTTCATTCTCTACACATCTCCTCCTCCACCACCTCTTACACACCTCACACACACACACACACACACACACACACACACACATCCATCTCGATTCTCACTTCTTTCACAGTAGTTTATATAGGTGTTTTTATGTATTAGAGAGAGAGAGAGAGAGAAAGAAGCGAGAGAATCACCTCCTCTTCCCCGATGAGTCCTGGGAAGGTTAGTGGAGTGAGTCACACGGCCCGGCGCTGGTCCTGAGTCAGTGCTAGTGTGATGGCTGAGTAAAAATGGTTGTATAGAAATAACATTTTGTGAAGTGTAAAGGAACCTATTGTCTCTTCTGCTCTCTTGAGATGCCTCGGCTATTGTTTACGTCTCGGGTGTACGTAACTTACTGTTTGTGTTACATCTCTTTACCTAACTGGGAAAAATGGTTTACATGTGTAGAGAGTAAAGAGGAACATGGTATGTGTACAGGGGTGGGAAAACTCACAGCGCTGGTCCCGGGAGGAATGAGAATGAACGAAACGAGATTAACGCTAAGTGTCGCGATAGAATGACAGAAGATGAAGCGAGTTTAATTTCAGTAAGAGCGATTTAAGACTAGTAAGATGCAAGTGTTACGAGAACAACGGAAGAAAAGTTATTAAGGCGAGGAGGAATGTTATAATATGGGGAGTTAAATCATGAGGAAGTTATGTTAGAAGGATACTGAGGGGAAGCATTAGATAGTTTTAACCTTCATCACATCATGTACAGTCAAAGAATAAAGTCGTCCCTAGCGTTATGTTCCGAAACGTTAAGTTCAACGCGATTGATTTTTTGTTTGTTCTACATCTCCTTTAGTGAAAAAAATACATTGCAATATCAATCGGATAGAGCTTCCATAGATAATCACGGCCAAGTAGGTAGGTAGTTTGGGTATGACGTGTGACTCGAGGTGAAGCAATTGTCACCTACACTAACACATAGTGAGAACGTTGTCTCACTCACGATGTCACAGCTGTCAAGGGTTTGGCACCGGCTGACACTATTATGATGCCCATGGCAGCCAAACATTATTATTATTATTATTATTATTATTATTATTATTATTATTAGTTATTACTATTATTATTATTATTATTATTATTATTATTATTATTATTATTATTATTATTATTATATTATTAATATTATTTTTATTATTATTATGTGGGTCATCACCATCATGGTCAGACTGCGTGGGTCATCTCAGTCATCATAATCATCACGGTCAGACTGTTGTGTGGGTCGTCTCAGTCATCACCATCATGGTCAGACTGTTGTATGGGTCATCTCGGTCATCATCATCATTGGACAGACTGTTGTATAATATCTAGTCATCATCATCATCATCATCATCATCATGTCAGACTGTTGTATGATATCTCGGTCATCATCATCATGGTCAGACTGTTGTATGGGTCATCTCGGTCATCATCATCATCATGGTCAGACTGTTGTATGGGTCATCTCGGTCATCATCATCACGGTCAGACTGTTGTGGGTTGTCTCAGTCATCATCATCATCATCATCATGGTCAGACTGTTGAGATATCTGTCATCATCACATCACGGCAGACTGTGTGTCGTCCAGTCATCATCATCATCATCATGGTCAGACTGTTCTTTGGGTCATCTCGAATCATATCATCATGGTCAGACTGTTGTATGGGTCATCTCAGTCATCATCATCATCATCATCATCATCATGATCAGACTGTTGTGTGGGTCATCCGGTCATCATCATCATCGGTCAGACTGTTGTATGGGCCATCTCGGTCATCATCATCATCATGGTCAGACTGTTGTGTGGGTCATCTCGGTCATCATCATCATCATGTCAGACTGTTGATGGGTCATATCATCATCATCATGGTCAGACTGTTGTTGGGTCATCTCGGTCATCATCATCATGGTCAGACTGTTGAATGGGTCATCTCGGTCATCATCATCATCATGGTCAGACTGTTGTGTGGTCGTCTCAGTCATCATCATCATCATCATCATCATCATCATCATCAATGGTCAGACTGTTGTATGGGTCATCTCAGTCATCACCATCATCATGGTCAGACTGTTGTGTGGGTCATCTCGGTCATCATCATCATCACGGCATTTGGTCGTCTCAGTCATCATCATCAATGGTCAGACTGTTGTATGGGTCATCTCGGTCATCATCATCATCATGGTCAGACTGTTGTATGGGTCATCTCGGTCATCATCATCATCATGGTCAGACTGTTGTATATCATATCAGTCATCATCATCATGATCAGACTGTTGTGTGGGTCATCTCGGTCATCATCATGGTCAGACTGTTGTATGGGTCATCTCGGTCATCATCATCATCATGGTCAGACTGTTGTGTGGGTCATCTAGGTCCAATCACGGTCAGACTGTTGTGTGGGTCGTCTCAGTCATCATCATCATCATCATGGTCAGACTGTTGTGTGGGTCATCTCGGTCATCATCATCATCATAGGTCAGACTGTTGTGGTCGTCCAGCATCATCATCATCATCATCATTATGGTCGGACTGTTGTATGAGTCATCTCAGTCATCATCATCATCATGGCAGACTGTTGTATGGGTCATCTCGGTCATCAACATCATCATCACTCGGTCAGACTGTTGTATGGATCATCTCGGTCATCATCATCTCATCACGGTCAGATTGTTGTGTGGGGTCTCTCAGTCATCATCATCATCATCATGGTCAGACTGTTGTGTGGGTCATTCGTCATCATCATCAACACGGTCAGACTGTTGTGTGGGTCGTCTCAGCTCATCATCATCATGGTCAGACTGTTGTATGGGTCATCTCGGCATCATCATCATCATCATCATGGTCAGACTGTTGTATGGATCATCTCAGTCATCATCATCGTCATCACGGTCAGACTGTTGTGTGGGTCATCTCGGTCATCATCATCATGGTCAGACTGTTGTGTGGGTCATCTCGGTCATCATCATCACGGCAGACTGTTGGTGGGTCGTCTCAGTCATCATCATCAATGGTCAGACTGTTGTATGGGTCATCTCCGTCATCATCACATCATCATCATCATCATCATGGTCAGACTGTTGTATGGGTCATCTCGGTCATCATCATCATCACGGTCAGACTGTTGTGTGGTTCGTCTTGGTCATCATCATCATCATCATGGTCAAACTGTTGTATGGGTCATCTCGGTCATCATCAATGGCGACTTGGGTCATCTCGGTCATCATCATCACGGTCCGACTGTTGTGGGTTGTTCTCAGTCATCATCATCATCATCATCATGGTCAGACTGTTGTGTGGGTCATCTCGGTCATCATCATCATCATGGTCAGACTGTTGTGTGGGTCATCTCGGTCACATCATCATCACGGTCAGACTGTTGTGTGGGTCGTCTCAGTCATCATCATCATCATCATGGTCAGACTGTTCTTTTGGGTCATCTCAGTCATCATCATCATCATGGTCAGACTGTTGTAGGCATTCATCATCATCATCATCATCATCATCATGGTCAGACTGTTGTATGGGTCATCTCGGTCATCATCATCATCATGGTCAGACTGTTATGGGTCATCTCGGTCATCATCATCATCATGGTCAGACTGTTGTATGGGTCATCTCGGTCATCATCACCCGGTCAGACTGTGTGTGGGTTGTCTCAGTCACATCATCATCATCATCATGGTCAGACTGTTGTAGTATCTCGTATCATCATCATCATGGTCAGACTGTTGTGTGGGTCATCTCGGTCATCATCATCATCACGGTCAGACTGTTGTTGGGTCGTCTCAGTCATCATCATCATCATCATGGTCAGACTGTTCTTTGGGTCATCTCGGTCATCATCATCATCATGGTCAGACTGTTGTATGGGTCATCTCAGTCATCATCATCATCATCATCATCATCATGATCAGACTGTTGTGTGGGTCATCTCGGTCATCATCATCATGGTCAGACTGTTGTATGGGCCATCTCGGTCATCATCATCATCATGGTCAGACTGTTGTGGGTCATCTCGGTCATCATCATCATGGTCAGACTGTTGTATGTGTCATATCAGTCATCATCAGGTCAGACTGTTTTGTGGGTCATCTCGGTCATCATCATCATGGTCAGACTGTTGTATGGGTCATCTCGGTCATCATCATCATCATGGTCAGACTGTTTGTGGGTCGTCTCAGTCATCATCATCATCATCATCATCATCATCATCATCATCATCATCATCATCATCATTATGGTCAGACTGTTGTATGGGTCATCTCAGTCATCAACATCATCATGGTCAGACTGTTGTGTGGGTCATCTCGGTCATCATCATCATCACGGTCAGACTGTTGTGTGTGCGTCTCAGTCATATCATCATCAACATGGTCAGACTGTTGTATGGGTCATCTCGGTCATCATCATCATCATGGTCAGACTGTTGTATGGGTCATCTCGGTCATCATCATCATCATGGTCAGACTGTTGTATGGGTCATATCAGTCATCATCATCATGATCAGACTTGTGTGGGTCATCTCGGTCATCATCATCATGGTCAGACTGTTGTATGGGTCATCTCGGTCATCATCATCATCATGGTCAGACTGTTGTGTGGGTCATCTAGGTCATCATCGGTCAGACTGTTGTGTGGGTCGTCTCAGTCATCATCATCATCATCATGGTCAGACTGTTGTGTGGGTCATCTCGGTCATCATCATCATCACGGTCAGACTGTTGTGTGGGTCGTCTCAGTCATCATCATCATCATCATCATTATGGTCGGACTGTTGTATGAGTCATCTCAGTCATCATCATCATCATGGTCAGACTGTTGTATGGGTCATCTCGGTCATCATCATCATCATCATCATGGTCAGACTGTTGTATGGATCATCTCGGTCATCATCATCGTCATCACGGTCAGATTGTTGTGTGGGTTGTCTCAGTCATCATCATCATCATCATGGTCAGACTGTTGTGTTTGGGTCATCTCGGTCATCATCATCATCACGGTCAGACTGTTGTGTGGGTCGTCTCAGTCATCATCATCATCATGGTCAGACTGTTGTATGGGTCATCTCGGTCATCATCATCATCATCATCATGGTCAGACTGTTGTATGGATCATCTCGGTCATCATCATCGTCATCACGGTCAGATTGTTGTGGGTTGTCTCAGTCATCATCATAATCATGGTCAGACTTTTGTGTGGGTCATCTCGGTCATCATCATCATGGTCAGACTGTTGTGTGGGTCATCTCGGTCATCATCATCACGGTCAGACTGTTGTGTGGGTCGTCTCAGTCATCATCATCATCATGGTCAGACTGTTGTATGGGTCATCTCGGTCATCATCATCATCATCATCATCATCATCATCATGGTCAGACTGTTGTATGGGTCATCTCGGTCATCATCATCATCACGGTCAGAATGTTGTGTGGTTCGTCTTGGTCATCATCATCATCATCATGGTCAAACTGTTGTATGGGTCATCTCGGTCATCATCATCATGGTCAGACTGTTGTGTGGGTCATCTCGGTCATGAGGGACATAGCCAGACAATCATGTGAGCCCTGTAAGTCATCTATGCTGTTAACATTAATTCTGTGGACAGTTGAGAGTATCTTTACTAATGGTACTGTGTGCGTGCGTGCGTGCGTGCGTGCGTGCGTGTGTGTGTGTGTGTGTGCGTGCGTGCGTGTACTATGTCATCTCGTAAGAGTGTGTTGTGTTGAAGAGAAAGTGAGAAATTTTTCTTCCTCATGACTGAAATATTCATATTCAAGCTCATCTGATCGCAGTTAACGAGGTTAGAAACCAGTAAGGTGTTGTGACGCTCAATCTGACGGCGACGGTGGAGAAGAATAACGGCTCCTCTAGGGACCATCTCAGGCCCTTGTTATTGAGGAGCGACGCCCTTGGTCCTCATCCCCACTCAACCCTCCCTCAGTTATTCAAGAAGTCCTCTCAGTGTTGAGTGGGCTGTTCAGTATAATGTTCTGTCATTCCTGGAAGTTGATGTTACAGGTCGCCTTGTTGGGAAGGGTTTTTAGGGAGCAGGGAGAAATATTAGTGTAATATGTTTAACAGTTGTATTCAGCGTGATTTTGATGTTCTCTTATAATTCAGTTTTAGAGATGTTAATTTTATTTCAGTGTAGTGCGAAGGCTACAGAATTAATGTTCACTATGTGTGTGCTCTTCAGCGTGAAGGATTAATTCCTGGGCGGAGGAAGAATACTAGTTTGAGTCAGTGTACTTGTCATATATACTTACGTAAAGAAGATCAATATAGAACAACACACAGGACAGACATAAAAGGCAACTCATGTACTAGAGAGAGACTCATCTTCTCCGTACATATTTGTTCTAAAGTTTGGTTCATGTGTCCTTAGTCTTGTTAAGTGACTTGGTAGATTAAAACCAGAGACATTGCTCCCTCTTCTCTGACGTTTTAAGAAGAAACAAGACCATTCAAACCAATGTTCTTTTTTATGTAGGTGTGTGTTGTGTATGAGTGCTGGAGGCGATGTGATAAACCGTGAAATAGGAGGAGGAGAAATGTAGTCGGAAGAGGAGGAAATGCAATTATGAGGGTATTTACATATATTAAGGAATTTCATCTTGGTAGAGACACAAGAACGACGTATAATTCTCCGAAAACCACATTTAAGAAGAGGTTACATAATGAATATCGGCAGAGAGAGAGAGAGAGAGAGCGCGCGCTTGGGCTGGTTAGTCTTGAGTTAGTGGGACCATGTACCATTAGTTCGATACCTGGAATTCAAAGCACCAACATTAATTTTCGTGATGAGATAAACACGACCACCGAGGAGTTTTGGTTTAGACAGTAATTTTACCTCCGTACCACCTATCTCTTGGCACTGTTTACCATTACTTGGCAGCGAAGACCAG